>NW_027638306.1:0-20000 GCF_951216825.1 Electrona antarctica
GCCTACACTCTAGTCCCCCATAGCCCCGAGGGACACGGACGCGCTGATTGGATAATTGGTCGTCGTCAGGGCAACACCCCCCCCCCCCCCTCTATAGGAATTAGACTCTCGTCTCGTGGAAGTGTTTCTGTTTCATCGATTCTTCTTCTGACGTTTCTGAAAATGTGAGAATCGATTACATAAATAATCTAACCGAGAGTACATTTTATAGGCCAGGCCTGGGCAGCGATATTTATTACTTTAATAAGATTGTTTTTAATCTCAAATGTAACTATATACACACCTCAGAATTTAGATGCTTGGTTAAAAATATGAACATAGGCTTCATGATTTCTACATAATGAGGTCAATGTAGGGCTATACCCTTATTTAAATATATTATATATATATATTAGTTAATGTATTAATGACTACTCTCAACCAAAACGAAAGCTATTGATGAGCTATATCCTAGTTTAATGTCCACAGAGTGGCCTGTTATAATTATAGGTCAAATATATAAATGAGATAACACACATTTTGGACAACATTGTCTCCCGTGACAACTTCTGACAACCCTGTCCCAGGCAGCCAATCAGAGCGCGACCAGCGCCGACAACCCTGTCCCAGGCAGCCAATCAGAGCGCGACCAGCGCTGCCTGCCCGCGAGGGCTATGGGATCTATCTAGGGCAACTTTTATAGACCTGGAAACCACGTGGGCTCTCCCTCTCCCTCTCTCTCTCTCTCCCTCTCTCCCTCTCTCTCTCTCTCTCCCCCCTCTCTCTCTCCCTCCCCCCTTTCCATCTCCCTCTCTCCCTCTCCCCCCTCTCTCTCTCCCTCCCCCTCCTCTCCCCCCTCTCCCTCTCCCTCCCTCCCTCTCTCTCTCCCTCTCCCTCTCTCCCTCTCCCCCCTCTCTCTCTCCCTCCCCCTCCTCTCCCCCCCTCTCCCTCTCTCCCTCTCCCTCTCTCTCAATCCTAAATGGTTAAAAAAGAAAAGATAAAAGAATAGAACCTCACCCAGGAGAATCCCGGGTGTTAATTGGAACCAATAAAGCCATTCCAGCACACGGAACCCTTTTGGTGTTAAAGTGTGTGTGTGTGTGTGTGTGTGTGTGTGTGTGTGTGTGTGTGTGTGTGTGTGTGTGTGTGTGTGTGTGTGTGTGTGTGTCTGTGTGTGTGTGTGTGTGTGTGTGTGTGTGTGTGTGTGTGTGTGACTGTGTGTGACTGTGTGTGTTTGTGTGTGTTTCCACACGGATGGATCCGCGTGGAAAAGGACTCACCCTGAGACTGAGAACAATCAGTCAAGTTCACTGTGGAAAGGTTCAGTCTGCAGTCGGTTCAGTTCACTGTGGAAACGTTCAGTCTGCAGTGGGTTCAGTTCACTGTGGAAACGTTCAGTCTGCAGTCGGTTCAGTTCACTGTGGAAACGTTCAGTCTGCAGTCGGTTCAGTTCACTGTGGAAAGGTTCAGTCTGCAGTCGGTTCAGTTCACTGTGGAAACGTTCAGTCTGCAGTCGGTTCAGTTCACTGTGGAAACGTTCAGTCTGCAGTCGGTTCAGTTCACTGTGGAAACGTTCAGTCTGCAGTCGGTTCAGTTCACTGTGGAAACGTTCAGTCTGCAGTCGGTTCAGTTCACTGTGGAAACGTTCAGACTACACTTCCATTTAGGACTCTGAAATGTATTTTAACCCATTCTGGGTGGGAACCCCTTGTGGTGTTTTAACTAAGCATTATGTTGTACTTTAGCTATTGGAAAATAGCAGATCTACAAGCTCGTAGCGCGCCACCAAGTGGCACGCTACGAGCTTGTAGGTCTGCTATTTTTGAAAAATCGTGAAAATGTGGCACAAATCTTTGAATATATATTCTTTCAGAAGACTTTTTTTTAAAAATAGCGACGTAAGGTCTAAATGGGTTAAAGACCCCCCCCCTAAAACTATCACTCATAACTTCTACGGATAATCATGTGAATTCTAGTGGAATGGTACTTATGGTGGCCTGTATGGAACCAGTTCTGGTGGAATGGTACTTATGGTGGCCTGTATGGAACCAGTTCTGGTGGAATGGTACTTATGGTGGCCTGTATGGAACCAGTTCTGGTGGAATGGTACTTATGGTGGCCTGTATGGAACCAGTTCTGGTGGAATGGTACTTATGGTGGCCTGTATGGAACCAGTTCTGGTGGAATGGTACTTATGGTGGCCTGTATGGAACCAGTTCTGGTGGAATGGTACTTATGGTGGCCTGTATGGAACCAGTTCTGGTGGAATGGTACTTATGGTGGCCTGTATGGAACCAGTTCTGGTGGAACGGTACTTATGGTGGCCTGTATGGAACCAGTTATGGTGGAACGGTACTTATGGTGGCCTGTATGGAACCAGTTCTGGTGGAACGGTACTTATGGTGGCCTGTATGGAACCAGTTCTGGTGGAACGGTACTTATGGTGGCCTGTATGGAACCAGTTCTGGTGGAACGGTACTTATGGTGGCCTGTATGGAACCAGTTCTGGTGGAACGGTACTTATGGTGGCCTGTATAGAACCAGTTCTGGTGGAACGGTACTTATGGTGGCCTGTATGGAACCAGTTCTGGTGGAACGGTACTTATGGTGGCCTGTATGGAACCAGTTCTGGTGGAACGGTACTTATGGTGGCCTGTATGGAACCAGTTCTGGTGGAACGGTACTTATGGTGGCCTGTATGGAACCAGTTCTGGTGGAATGGTACTTATGGTGGCCTGTATGGAACCAGTTCTGGTGGAATGGTACTTATGGTGGCCTGTATGGAACCAGTTCTGGTGGAATGGTACTTATGGTGGCCTGTATAGAACCAGTTCTAGTCAGTCCTGTAAACCCAATGATACAATGATCTTTACACATTATCTTTAACACTTTAAACATTTTAAGAAACCTCTTTATGAAAAGAGTCAGCTTGGATTGATTGATTGATAAATTTAGGTTCATTGATTCATTAATTATGATTCAGGTGTCACAGCATTGTGTGATTGACACTGCTTCTATTTTGAATGGTGTGTGTGCATGGTGTGTGCGTGCGCGCGCGCGTGCGTGCGTGTGTGTGTGTGTGAGAGTGCATCCAGGGATAACTCCATTTGTTAGTGAAACGAGAAGGAAATTGTAGGATGGCATCTTTTCCACAGCCGAAAGCTGAGCGTCCATGTTGTGTTTAAACTAATCCCTGGTTTGGCCTTCTGTAGCTCATTATGTAACTATTATCATTATTATTATATGTAACTTATATAGCTGTAGGTTATTATTATTATATGTAACTTATATAGCATTAGGTGTTTGAAGCTGCGATTCTGTTGTGTTGGTGACCTTCACTCTGTTTGATGCTTCACGGAGCCTAACCTGGTGAAACACTGCCATCTATCGTCGAGATGCTGTAACTACAGTCGCAGCAGCAAATATTCCAGACAGTGCTCTGCAGCGACTTGTCTAGTCACGTGGTTCTCAGAGTAACTTTACATTACATTTCCGTGTTATATTTGTATTTGTAACACTTTTTAAACGTGTCACAGTGTTTAGCTTATAACCAGAAGAACATGTAAAATGTGTTTGTGGTTCCCAAACTTGTTCATGTCAAGGACCCCCAGATTGACACAAATTAGCCCCGCGGACCCCCCATTTGAAGAGACATGCCAGGGACCCCCTATAAGAGAAGATTTTTACGGCTCTAGCAGTGATTCTCAAACCCGTTTAATGTCAAGGACCCCCCTTATAATGATACATGTTTGTACTTTTAACTCAAGTAGATTTTCTACCTTATTGTAACAGTGTGAGCAGCATTGATATACTTTTACTTAAGTTAAGTAAAACAATTGAGTACTTTTTTTTCCCACCACTGCAAACATGATTAACGAATACTTTAAATCTAATCAACGTCAGTAATTGATCAACTCGGTCAAATCAATAAATTAATAATCTGTCTGCAAAGTAGAAACTGGAGTAATTCTGTGACATCACGTCCTGCCCGTGTTATCTTCCAGAGGGGCGGGGCCAAAGTTTGACATGTGTTAAGTTAGCTGCACGACACCAGGAAGTTTGCTGACTGGTCCTTCAAAATAAAAGCATAAAAGCAGAGTTAGAGTATATTATATAGGCTAGAGAGTAGAGAGTATAACAAAATAATAATAAAAAAGGTAAATAGGGGGGCACGGTGGCACAGTTGGTAGTGCTGTCGCCTCACAGCTAGAAGGTCCTGGGTTCGATTCCCGCTCGGGATGCTGTGGGTGCTGGCGGCGTGTTTCCTCCTCCGCGTCATCAGTGCCCGTACCCGAGGCGGGGTTGGCGAAAGGGCCTTTCTGTGTGGAGTTTGCATGTTCTCCCCGTGTCCCCTAGGGTAGGTACCCTCACATGTTCTCCCCGTGTCCCCTAGGGTAGGTACCCTCACATGTACTCCCCGTGTCCCCTAGGGTAGGTACCCTCACATGTTCTCCCCGTGTCCCCTAGGGTAGGTACCCTCACATGTACTCCCAGTGTCCCCTAGGGTACGTACCCTCACAAAAACATACAGTAATCCTGGTCTCTAAACTGAGCCGGGGCGCCTGATGGAGGGGAAAGGAACTGGTTGGAATAACGTGTTCCTTCCACGCGCTACGTCCAACCAGGGAAACTCCCCCCTGTCAGGTGTAAAGGAGCAACTTGGACACTCAGGCATGAAGGAAGCATGAGTTCAAGTCCGTTGCTCGCCCCATGTCCCCCATATATGGGGACTAGGTTGGCGGAGGGTGTGTAGAGCCCAGGATCACATTAGATAATTGACACAGGGGTGAAAAATGGGTTACAAAATCGTGGGATAAAAAAGTACAATAAATATCCAAATAGAATCTGTACAGTCTATTTTATACTGCATGTTATATACTGTATGTGTACTATACACTGTATATATATATGTGGATATTGACAGTTTTGTGTGTTGTTGTTTTTACCCCTTGTGTTGTTTTTTATCCAAAACAAACAAAGACAACAAAAGTTTTCTTTTAAAAAAACTTGACAGTTTTATTTTGAAGGACATCACCGGCAGCGCCGCCGGTGTCGCTGTCCGCCGCCTTGATGCTCCTGAGTGTGAGTTGTAAAAGTTGAACTCACTGGACTGCATGCAGAGCGTCCAGCGTCCAGCGTCCAGCGCCCCACACACTGCGCCCAGCGTCCTGAAAACAGGTGAGAAAATGACACTAATATCATCTCTTAAATATCTGTACGTTTCATAAACATGTGTTTCCTACAGAGGTCACTTTTAGTAAAGACTAATGTCCTCTTCCAGTCGACGCTGTTCTGTTGTTGATGTTGATCGACATTCTTTCGCTGCCAATGGCCGCTCTGCCCTTTTAGGCTCCTCGTCCAATCAGAAGTGTTGATCTGGTATATAATATGTTGTGTTTGTACAGTTTGGTCAGCTGGTTGGAGAGGAAACTACTTTTAACATCATACTGTTGACTTGTTCCTCTTTTAGGCTCATATTAGGAGCCCTCTCTCTCTCTCTCTCTGAGTCTGTCTTTCTCTCTCTCTCTCTGTGTCTCTCTCTCTCTGAGTCTGTCTGTCTGTCTCTCTCTCTGTGTCTGTCTGTCTGTCTGTCTGTCTCTCTGTCTCTCTTTCTCTATCTGTGTTTTTTTTAGTTTTAAGTTTTCAAAATGGAGGCTGTTCTTCTGAGCTGCAGTTGTATGCCTGCCTGCCTGCCTGTCTGCCTGTCTGTGTGCCTGCCTGCCTGCCTAGTGCCTGCCTGTCTGCGTGCCTGCATGTCTGCGTGCCTGCCTGCCTGTCTGCCTGTCTGTCTGTCTGTAGGAATTGCTGGCATGTCTTTATTATCAACCTTGATAGGTGTGTGTGTGTGTGTGTGTGTGTGTGTGTGTGTGTGTGTGTGTGTGTGTGTGTGTGTGTGTGTGTGTGTGTGTGTGTGTGTGTGTGTGTGTGTGTGTGTGTGTGTGTGTGTGTGTGTGTGTGTGTGTGTGTGTGTGTGTCACACACCAACACACACCCTTGTTGGTGGTGTGGGTGTTGCCGGCCACACAGGCAAGGGCAAGACATATTTGTTTTGGTACAGGACATTTCAACAACAAGGCAGTTCAAACGTGCTTTACACAAAACATCAAGTGCATTAATACCAAATGACATTAGGATCAGGGCCGGTTCTAGCCCGGTTCTAAAAAAAATGAAATATAACTCGACAGACAAGACCTGCAGTTTTCTGTGAGTTTGTTCCAGAATTGAACTGTGGTGCATACAAATTACTAAATGCTGCTTCCCCAGGTTTTATAAAATTACTAAATGCTACTTCCCCAGGTTTTATAACATTACTAAATGCTGCTTCCCCAGGTTTTATAACATTACTAAATTGCTTCCCCAGGTTGTATCTGTATAGGAGACAGACAGAAAGAAAGCAGACCTTTCTTTCTGTCCCAGATGACCTGACGGGTCTGGAACGGATCAGGTCAGATCGTAAAACAAAGATCGCAATCGTGTTTTTGTCCCTAACACCGTTTCATGCTGCTAACCTATTATTAATTATTCGACCCAACACTGTAGTATTTTGAAATCAGTCATTTGACACACAGCGGGGAGGGAGGGAGGGAGCCAGGATTTTAGAACGACAACAACATTATCAACTCTGAGAGGGCACAACATGTAACCAAATGGACCTGTACGGGTCCATTTGGTTACATGTCGTGCCCGTTTGTCCTTCACCAGCGAGCTGCTCTCAGACCAGTAGCCCTCGTAAAGGTTGGATAGAAGTAACTCTTTTTCCATATCTGCCAACCAACCCCCGCCAGGCTGTTTACTGTGGGCTGGTAATCAGCCGTGTGTGCCTGCGTGCGTGCGTGCATGCATGCGTGCGTGCGTGTGTTGACCTGATAAGGGACACACTTTGTTCCTTATTTGGGGGGAAATCAGTCGATCAATGAAACCTCTTTTGAAGTTCAAACTGCTTATATAAATTCTTTAATGTATACTATACTATAATTCAGAGGTTGGGGTGTTAATATAAGTGTACATACTGTTCACTGTGCTGTAGTTTATATACAGTGATATTTCTACTTTTTGTGGATGTCTTTTTGGAAAAGGGATGCCTGGCCGGTTGTCCCTTTTGATATTTGGATTTCAGGTTGTTGGCAACTCTTGGTGTGGCCAACCTTGGTTTTTGAGGGGCACTAGTTGAGGGGCACTAGGGGAGCTAGTTGAGGGGCACTAGGGGCACTAGTTGAGGGGCACTAGTTGAGGGGTGCTAGTTGAGGGGCACCAGTTGAGGGGCGCCAGTTGAGGGGCGCCAGTTGAGGAGCGCCAGTTGAGGGGCGCCAGTTGAGGGGCGCCAGTTGAGGGGCGCCAGTTGAGGGGCACCAGTTGAGGGGCGCCAGTTGAGGGGCGCCAGTTGAGGGGCGCCAGTTGAGGGGCGCTAGTTGAGGGGCGCTAGTTGAGGGGCTAAGTGTTAATATGTTATCTGGATGAACCTAAGGATCATAAAAAAAATATCTTGAACGATTACTTTTGCAATTTATTTTGGGTCAAATCTTAGATTTAGCTGGATTAGATTAGCCTACACACTCTATACCAGGGGTGGGCAACTGGCAACTGGGGGCCACATGCGGGCGGCCCCCACCTTCACTTAATGTGGGCCCGGGGGCCACATGCGGCCCCCACCTTCACTTAATGTGGGCCCGGGGGCCACATGCGGCCCCCACCTTCACTTAGTGTGGGCCCGGGGGCCACATGCGGCCCCCACCTTCACTTAATGTGGGCCCGGGGGCCACATGCGGCCCCCACCTTCACTTAATGCGCCCCACATGTTAATATCAGAACTGATATAGTATTGATTTCAGCTGTGATTCCAAACCCGCTTTAATTACTTTATGACTAGTATTAAATGTTATTGTCTTTTTGTGTCCAATGCAGTTATGTAAACAGTTCATAAAGTTAATATAACTATAACTAAATACAGCAGCGTAGACCTGCCCTTTGTGTTCCATTCATATAATAACTGATGTTAAAATACAGCAGCGTAGACCTGCCCTTTGTGTTCCATTCATATAATAACTGATGTTAAAATACAGCAGCGTAGACCTGCCCTTTGTGTTCCATTCCTATAATAACTGATGTTAAAATACAGCAGTGTAGACCTGCCCTTTGTGTTCCATTCCTATAATAACTGATGTTAAAATACAGCAGTGTAGACCTTCCCTTTGTGTTCCATTCCTATAATAACTGATGTTAAAATACAGCAGCGTAGACCTGCCCTTTGTGTTCCATTCCTATAATAACTGATGTTAAAATACAGCAGCGTAGACCTTCCCTTTGTGTTCCATTCCTATAATAACTGATGTTAAAATACAGCGGCGTAGACCTGCCCTTCATGTTCCATTCCTATAATAACTGATGTTAAAATACAGCAGCGTAGACCTGCCCCATTGTGTTCCATTCATATAATAACTGATGTTAAAATACAGCAGCGTAGACCTGCCCTTTGTGTTCCATTCATATAATAACTGATGTTAAAATACAGCAGCGTAGACATGCCCTTTGTGTTCCATTCCTATAATAACTGATGTTAAAATACAGCAGTGTAGACCTGCCCTTTGTGTTCCATTCCTATAATAACTGATGTTAAAATACAGCAGCGTAGACCTTCCCTTTGTGTTCCATTCCTATAATAACTGATGTTAAAATACAGCAGCGTAGACCTGCCCTTTGTGTTCCATTCCTATAATAACTGATGTTAAAATACAGCAGCGTAGACCTTCCCTTTGTGTTCCATTCCTATAATAACTGATGTTAAAATACAGCGGCGTAGACCTGCCCTTCATGTTCCATTCCTATAATAACTGATGTTAAAATACAGCAGCGTAGACCTGCCCCATTGTGTTCCATTCCTATAATAACTGATGTTAAAATACAGCAGCGTAGACCTGCCCTTTGTGTTCCATTCCTATAATAACTGATGTTAAAATACAGCAGCGTAGACCTTCCCTTTGTGTTCCATTCCTATAATAACTGATGTTAAAATACAGCAGCGTAGACCTTCCCTTTGTGTTCCATTCCTATAATAACTGATGTTAAAATACAGCAGCGTAGACCTGCCCTTTGTGTTCCATTCCTATAATAACTGATGTTAAAATACAGCGGCGTAGACCTGCCCTTTATGTTCCATTCCTATAATAACTGATGTTAAAATACAGCAGCGTAGACCTGCCCCATTGTGTTCCATTCCTATAATAACTGATGTTAAAATACAGCAGCGTAGACCTGCCCTTTGTGTTCCATTCCTATAATAACTGATGTTAAAATACAGCAGCGTAGACCTGCCCTTTGTGTTCCATTCTTATAAGACAATAATGCTGCTGCTCTGACCAAACTCTTTTCTCTTTTCCTGCAGGAAACCCGGCCTGCGACAGGTCTGCTTGCGAACTTTGTTGCGGGCAGAGCCGGCCTTCCAGTCAGAACAGACACATCTGCAGCTCAGCCCATCAGTCATTCCTAACTGTAGTTCATCCAGAGGTAATTTAGCTTTACGATACGATGCCATATACTTTGTCCCATTTAGAACCGAGGCCAAGTCTTCTAAATCCTAACGGTTTTCTGAAAAACCCTATGTTTCTATGTCAGTGGTGCTCAACCCTTTTCTTTTTTTTATTTATATTTTTAATCCCATGATTTTGTAACTCATTTTTCACCCCTGTGTCAATTATCTAATGTGATCCTGGGCTCTGCACACCCTCCGCCAACCTAGTCCCCATATATGGGGGACTTGGGGAGAGCAACAGACTTGAACTCATGCTTCCTTCATGCCTGAGTGTCCAAGTTGCTCCTTTACACCTGACAGGGGGGAGTTTCCCTGGTTGGACGTGGCGCGTGGAAGGAACACGTTATTCCAACCAGTTCCTTTCCCCTCCATCAGGCGCCCCGGCTGGCCAGGGGGAGGCAGTTTAGAGACCGGGATTACTGCATGTTTTTGTGAGGGTACCTACCCTCACAAAAACCCTTTCAACATTTGAAACCCTACTCAACATTTATAACATCAGTTTCTACATGCTGGGGACCCCTACTCAACATTTCTAACATCAGTTTCTACATGCTGGGGACCCCTACTCAACATTTATAACATCAGTTTCTACATGCTGGGGACCCCTACTCAACATTTATAACATCAGTTTCTACATGCTGGGGACCCCTACTCAACATTTCTAACATCAGTTTCTACATGCTGGGGACCCCTACTCAACATTTCTAACATCAGTTTCTACATGCTGGGGACCCCTACTCAACATTTCTAACATCAGTTTCTACATGCTGGGGACCCCTACTCAACATTTATAACATCAGTTTCTACATGCTGGGGACCCCTACTCAACATTTATAACATCAGTTTCTACATTCTGGGGACCCCTACTCAACATTTATAACATCAGTTTCTACATGCTGGGGACCCCTACTCAACATTTATAACATCAGTTTCTACATGCTGGGGACCCCTACACAACATTTATAACGTCAAACGTTGGTGTACTTGATTGATTGATTGAACAATGTATTAACAGTTTGCAGAATTACAGTACATTTCAAGCACAAACTCAATACAAAGGCTGTTAACTGTGAGTGGACGACCCAATTAAGCATTACACTTGTTTCCAATAGGGTCCACCATGTTCAATTCATCAAAAACATTTAGAGACGTACAAATAGACACTTCTATATAGACAAAGGACAGAACAGGAATTCATCACTCAACATGTCCGGGTTCACATTCTGGCTACTAGACTATTACAGTTGCCATTACACTAAAGTTGGATATTATTACATCCATCAAATTGTCAGCCACACTAATCCTCATTTCCGTGTGCGTGTGCGTGTGCGTGTGCGTGTGCGTGTGTGTGTGTGTGTGTGTGTGTGTGTTCCTCCTACATTCCAAAGGCTCTCGTCAAGTGCTGGCTGGGCCGAGAGGAGAGACCAGACCTGCCAGGCCGAGGGGCTGACAGTACACAGAGAGGAGATACCGAGGGAGGGCTGTAAGGTAGGCTAAAATCAAACGCACCTTGTGCAGATTCTTGCTATTGTTCTGTTCATTCGTGGAAACTGTCTCCTGCTCAGAACCGTCTGTCCACTATACTGTTCTGTTGATTCATGGAAACTGTGTCCTGCTCAGAACTTACTGTTCTGTTGATGTGTTACTTCTTAAAGGTATTTTCCAACATGGCCTCCGGGAAGAACAAGAGCCAGAGCTCTCTGGTCCTCCACAAGGTGATCATGGTGGGCAGCGGAGGAGTTGGGAAGTCTGCACTCACCCTGCAGTTCATGTACGATGAGGTGAGTTCGCCCTGCAGTTCATGTACGATGAGGTGAGTTTACCCTGCAGTTCATGTACGATGAGGTGAGTTCACCCTGCAGTTCATGTACGATGAGGTGAGTCTGCACTCACCCTGCAGTTCATGTACGATGAGGTGAGTTCACCCTGCAGTTCATGTACGATGAGGTGAGTTCACCCTGCAGTTCATGTACGATGAGGTGAGTCTGCACTCACCCTGCAGTTCATGTACGATGAGGTGAGTTGATCACCCTGCAGTTCATGTACGATGAGGTGAGTTGATCACCCTGCAGTTCATGTACGATGAGGTGAGTTGATCATGGTGAGGTGAGGTGATCATGGTGAGGTGAGTTGATCACCCTGCAGTTCATGTACGATGAGGTGAGTTGATCACCCTGCAGTTCATGTACGATGAGGTGAGTTGATCACCCTGCAGTTCATGTACGATGAGGTGAGTTGATCACCCTGCAGTTCATGTACGATGAGGTGAGTCTGCACTCACCCTGCAGTTCATGTACGATGAGGTGAGTGCACTCACCCTGCAGTTCATGTACGATGAGGTGAGTCTGCACTCACCCTGCAGTTCATGTACGATGAGGTGAGTCTGCACTCACCCTGCAGTTCATGTACGATGAGGTGAGTCTGCACTCACCCTGCAGTTCATGTACGATTTGGTGAGTTGATCATGGTGAGGTGAGGTGATCATGGTGAGGTGAGTTGATCATGGTGAGTGCTCAACTTCGAGCAGTTGTGGCGTGGGTGTTCAGAGATGCGGAGACAGGATGGGTCCCTATAGAACAAAAGAAGATCAAAATAAATAATATATGGGTTAAACATACATTGAAAATGTGGGTTTCAGTGCAAAAACAGCTAAAGATAGCCACGGCCCTATCAAGAGCCATGACTATTGTAGGCAACATAGAATTTATTCCATCTATATGGGACGGAGCATATAAAAGATGGGCGGAAAGGGATTTGATTACAATCAACCAATTGTTTGATGGTAATATATTTAAATCTTTCTTACAACTCCAACAGAGGTATGCCCTGCCACCAACAGATTTATATAGATATTTACACATCAGAAACTATATTACAAGAAATAAAGATTGGGACGCAATTAAAAGAATACCGAACAATATGGAGCAACATTCTATTGACATCTCTGAACACCCAACACCAACAAAAAAACAAGTATCACTTATATATAAAAAATCACACCCGTGTGAACTGAGTGGTGTAAGGCCTGTCTGACGTAATGAAATCATGTCTGACGTAATGAAATCACACCCGGGTGAACAGGGTGAACATAGCAACCATGCAAATTTTTTCGGCACTAACAAAGCTAGTTGTAGGAGTGGTTTACACCACTCAAAAAAATGAAGGTTAGATATGTCAGATAATACACTTCATATCAAGGGAAAATGGGGAAATGGAGTTGAACATTGTGATAGAGGATGATACATGTTCTGGCTGTCATGGAGGACTACAGAGTCATGGAGGACTACAGAGCCAAGTATGGAAAGAATTTGACTGGAAAGCTAAAATGAGGCTCTTTAGGACCCCTCTGACAGCCAGTCCATATAAGCCCAACTCTACTGATAAATGTTGGAGAAACTGTGATTGGTGACCATACACATACACATGACCATACACATATATTTTGGGACTGCCCAAAAATACAGACTTATTGGAAAAAGGTAAAAATAGAATTTAGATAAAATCTTTAAAAAAGATATTCCACTGAACTCAAGATCATCTTTATTAGATATGAACAAGTGTTCACGAATGACCATGGTATAATACATATTCTATTAATAGTAGCAAGACAACTTGTGACACTTAATTGGATGAAACCCAACCCACCTACTATTGATCAGTGGCTACAAAAAGTTAAACAAATATATAAGATGGAATATATGACAGCCCAGTTACAAATTAAGCTCCCTAACTTCAAAAGGAGATGGGAGTTGGTGGCAGAATATCTGGAAGCAGATTCTACAAATAGAAACGCTGCCCAGACACCCTAAATTAAAACCTCCCAGTGAAAAGTAAAGGTTTACCCCCAAGGCACTCGCAAGGCAAACAATACTATACTATAATATACTATAATATATTATGTATTTTGGTTTTTTGTTTTTGTTTTTTCTTTCCCCTTTTTCTTGTAATGTCACTTTATTTATTTTTACACTTAAAAGAAAAAGAAAAAAAAAAGAAATTAAGTGAGAGAAAATGGAACATGTATTGTAAAATGAAATGAAATTGCCTGTAAATGATTATATAATGGCAATAAACATTTTTTTTTAAAAAGCACCTTATTTTAATCTCTGTGTCCGCATCCCTCTCTCTCCGTCCGTGTCTGTCTCTCTGTCTCCTCTCTCTCTCTCTCTCTCTCTCTCTCTCTCCCCCCCTCCCTCCCCCCCCCCCCCCCCCCCCCCGGTCCAGTTCGTGGAGGACTACGAGCCCACCAAGGCGGACAGCTACAGGAAGAAGGTGGTCCTGGACGGGGAGGAGGTCCAGATCGACATCCTGGACACGGCGGGCCAGGAGGACTACGCCGCCATCCGGGACAACTACTTTCGCAGCGGGGAGGGCTTCCTGCTGGTGTTCTCCATCACGGAGCAGGAGAGCTTCAGCGCCACCCTGGAGTTCAGGTGAGGAGGAGAAGTTCTGCTTTTCTTTTGATTGATTGAAGTATTTATTAACTGGCTTATGGCCAGCCTAATTAACAGTGGATTGTGCCTTCTGCCTACACTATTCATATGTTTAATTCGTCATTTTAATGCCAATAGAAAAATCTGTGACACTACATCTCTTTCTCACACGGCAATCCTATAGTATTATACCCAGTCCTGATGGTGGCGGTAACGTCACCATTATGCCGATTTTGACCAAATAGAGCGGTGACATCTTCCGAACAATAACATCCGGTAGTAGCTTTATTTTTTTAAATATTTGTTTTATGGAGGGACAGACAGTAGGCTGACAGGAAATGGGGAGAGAGATGGGGGGGAGGGGGGAAGACATGCAGTAAAGGCCGTCGGGATCGGGAGTCGAACCCGCTGCACACTGCCAGACTGGATTACCAGCCAAGGTGCCTGGACCGCTGAGCCACGGCCCAGCATTACGTTATGCTTTAGCTATTGAAAAATAGCAGATCTACAAGCTCACTCGTCTGCTGTTTTTTGAAAAATCTACGAGCTTGTAGGTCTGCTATTTTTGAAAAAAACGTGAAAATGTGGCGCAAATCTTTGAATATATATTCTTTCAGTGCAAACGTTTTTAACTCAAATCTTTGCTTCTGGGTGGAGGGGGGAGGGGGGTCCCTGGAACTACATATTTTTCACCCCTTTTGGTGTTTTAAAGCAATATGTTATACTTTAGCTATTGAAAAATAGCAGATCTACAAGCTCATAGCGCGCCACCAAGTGGCACGCTACGAGCTTGTAGGTCTGCTATTTTTGAAAAAGTCGTAAAAATGCGGTACAAATATTTGAATATATATTCTTTCAGAGCCAACGTTTGTTTTATTTCGACGTCGGGCCTAAATGGGTACAATGAGTTTATTCTTCATAGGCGTAACTGATGGTCTTTGTGACCCAAACATCACAGCGAATAAATGGTCATACAGTCTGTTAGCGGCCATGTGTCCCTTAGAGTATATATGAATAGAGACGGCACCAGGTTTCTCCTCCTTAGAGTATATATGAATAGAGACGGCACCGGGTTTCTCCTCCTTAGAGTATATATGAATAGAGACGGCACCGGGTTTCTCCTCCTTAGAGTATATATGAATAGAGACGGCACCAGGTTTCTCCTCCTTAGAGTATATATGAATAGAGACGGCACCAGGTTTCTCCTCCTTAGAGTATATATGAATAGAGACGGCACCGGGTTTCTCCTCCTTAGAGTATATATGAATAGAGACGGCACCGGGTTTCTCCTCCTTAGAGTATATATGAATAGAGACGGCACCGGGTTTCTCCTCCTTAGAGTATATATGAATAGAGACGGCACCGGGTTTCTCCTCCCTTAGAGTATATATGAATAGAGACGGCACCGGGTTTCTCCTCCTTAGAGTATATATGAATAGAGACGGCACCGGGTTTCTCCTCCTTAGAGTATATATGAATAGAGACGGCACCGGGTTTCTCCTCCTTAGAGTATATATGAATAGAGACGGCACCGGGTTTCTCCTCCTTAGAGTATATATGAATAGAGACGGCACCGGGTTTCTCCTCCCTTAGAGTATATATGAATAGAGACGGCACCAGGTTTCTCCTCCTTAGAGTATATATGAATAGAGACGGCACCAGGTTTCTCCTCCTTAGAGTATATATGAATAGAGACGGCACCGGGTTTCTCCTCCTTAGAGTATATATGAATAGAGACAGCACCAGGTTTCTCCTCCCTTAGAGTATATATGAATAGAGACTGCACCGGGTTTCTCCTCCTTAGAGTATATATGAATAGAGACAGCACCAGGTTTCTCCTCCCATCCACTTGCATTAACCCATTTTGACCTGAGATCAGATTCTAAAAATGTCTTCTACATCCCGACAGTTTTCTGAAAAGGCTATGTTTCTATGTCAGTCGTTCTTTGATTTTTCAAAAATAGCAGACCTACAAGCTCATAGCGCGCGCTACGAGCTTGTAGATCTGCTATTTTTCAATAGCTAAACCATAACATAATGCTAACACCAAAAGGGGTTCCCACCCAAAATGGGTTAAGTTGCTCAAAAGCGCATGAGGCGATTTCACTCCTCCTTCCGGGTAGGAACAGAGTGCATTCTGGGATGGATTGGGCCCAAACACATGAACGCGGTGCTGGCCGTTGACTATCATTGCACACGTTCACGTGCGTTCACGTATGAAACGGCGTTCACGTGTCACCATGAACGTGCGCAATGTATAGTCAACGGACCAGCGCGTTCATGTGTTTGGGCCAGTGCTGCAATACCAAATTCGGCCACTTTGTCCATTTGGCCTCAGGGTTTCCTCCGGGTGCCGTCTCTATTCATATATACTCTAAGGTGCGTCCATGCAAGTTATGTGCGCTCGTGTACTGTGTGTCTGTTGGTGTGGGACTCATTTGTGACGAAGATAAGTCATTGATTTTTTTTTTTTTTTTTTTCATATCATATGAAAGCAGGGAATCATCATAGCTTCAAATTGACATATTGGTTGTTCAGTTTGACCCGCCAGTTTTGGAGGTATGGCTTATAGAGTAATGTCTTGCAGAGAAACAGCGAGTTGAGAAAACAGGCTTGAAAGGTTCACTTCTGTGCTATTAACCTATTTTGGATAAAAAACAAAACAAAAAAAACTGTTTTTCTCCTCTCCTGAACAGTTAGTCTTGCCGCCATGACTGTCTCAAAAAGAGTCGCATTTTGTCTGACAGTGCATGTGAGAATTAAAGGGATAGTTCAGATTTTTTGAACTTAAGCTGTATGAAATACTTGCCATTAATATAGTGGTTGCAACTGTATTAATTGATTGCCCGAGTCCCGTGGTGGGAGTTCTGCTCTGGTTTTGGTCAATATTAAGTAGTTCCGGTCATTTTGTGGGGGGCACTGGGGCCACGCAGTAAAAGTAGATGAATCCACAAAACGAACGTAATTTGTATTGTTGACCTATTTCTAAAATATTAGCGCGACTTTCGTTCAACTTTGACCCCTCTATCACATGGAACTATTTTTTGGGCGTAGTGATATGGACACAAAAAACATAGTTCTGTGTGATAGAGGGGTAAAAAAAGAACGAAAGTTGCACTAATATTTTAGAAATAGGTCAACAATACAAATTACGTTAGTTTTGTGGATTAATTTACTTTTACTGCGGGCAATCAATTAATACAGTTGCAACCACTATATTAATGGGAAGTATTTCATACAACTTAAGTTAAAAAAATCTGAACTATCCCTTTAAGCAATATTACACGAGAGGGTGTGGTTTAACGTGATTATTGCCACGGCAGTGATGCGGTCAGACGAGTTCAGCAAGCATCACTGAAGTGGCAATAATCACGTTAAACCACACCCTCTCGTGTAATATTGCAATTACACAACAGTTACCCTTAAAACTAAGAAAATCGCTGAAAAAACATATTTTTTAATGACAGATGTAGCCACTATACGACCACAAATGTCCCAAGAAACTAGCTAGCCTAGCCACCCAGTCTGCTGCTGCTCTGGGAGAACAGAAACTAGCTAGCCTAGCCACCCAGTCTGCTGCTCTCTGGGAGAACAGAAACTAGCTAGCCTAGCCACCCAGTCTGCTGCTCTCTGGGAGAACAGAAACTAGCTAGCCTAGCCACCCAGTCTGCTGCTCTCTGGGAGAACAGAAACTAGCTAGCCTAGCCACCCAGTCTGCTGCTCTCTGGGAGAACAGAAACTAGCTAGCCTAGCCACCCAGTCTGCTGCTGCTCTGGGAGAACAGAAACTAGCTAGCCTAGCCACCCAGTCTGCTGCTCTCTGGGAGAACAGAAACTAGCTAGCCTAGCCACCCAGTCTGCTGCTGCTCTGGGAGAACAGAAACTAGCTAGCCTAGCCACCCAGTCTGCTGCTCTCTGGGAGAACAGAAACTAGCTAGCCTAGCCACCCAGTCTGCTGCTCTCTGGGAGAACAGAAACTAGCTAGCCTAGCCACCCAGTCTGCTGCTCTCTGGGAGAACAGAAACTAGCTAGCCTAGCCACCCAGTCTGCTGCGCTCTGGGAGAACAGAGCAGCTGAATTCTTTGTTTTGATTAGGTGTGGAGTGGTGCTCATTTGAACCACGGCTAGAAGCCGTTTCAACCAATCAGATTGCTTCCTCGAAACGACCTGTGGTATAATTCCTCTTGACTGTGTGCGTGTGTGTGCGTGTGTGCGTGTCTGTCTCAGGGAGCAGATCCTGCGTGTGAAGGAGGAGGAGGGCATTCCTCTCCTCCTCGTGGGGAACAAGTCGGACCTGGAGGATCGGCGGCAGGTGTCGGCCGACGAGGTGACGGGCCGCGCCGCCGACTGGGGCGTCCAGTACGTGGAGACGTCGGCCAAGACGCGCGCCAACGTGGACAAGGTACAGCGACCTTTAAACCCATTCAGGCCTGAGATCAGATTCTAAAAATGTCTTCTACATCCTGACAGTTTTCTGAAAAAGCTGTTTCTATGTCAGTGGTTCTTCGATTTTTCAAAAATAGCAGACCTACAAGCTCGTTGCGCGCCACCGAGTGGTGTGCTATGAGCTTGTAGATCTGCTATTTTTCAACAGCTAAAGCATAACATAATGCTAACACCAAAAGGGGTTCCCGCCCAGAATGGCTTAAAGATGGAGTGCCATGATTTTTTCCCACCCTAAACACATGATACATACATGATCATCAGGTATTATTTTAATATAAGGAGGAAGATTTTTTTTCAAAAAAGTGTACAGTATTTGTTAAAATGTCGTTTTTATGTGGGCACGCCCACCAGTTCATTAAGTATGCCTGGTGGGTGGTGATGGGTGGTGATCCACCTGAACTGAAGCCACACCCACAGCTGTAGTTGTATGATAAAAGGGGATGGGTTAGGGGAGGGGCTGATAGTGTGATGTCACTATATTACCGTTTTTTTCCCATTGGCACGTTTGACTGTCAAGGGTTCAGCCTCCAGGAAGAAACCCTTAATACAGTAAGGACATTTTATCAGGTATTTGACCAATCTGGGAACTAAATCGTTACCAAGAAATGTCTTCACCAATGTGTTTCTCACCTCATCATATCCACTAAGACATCTACATCCCTTACTTTAAAATCCCCCAAATCTCCAATGTGGTTGGGCGGAGGTCTTTCTGCTACAAAGCCCCATTCGATTGGAACAACCTCCCTCTATCTCTTAGATCCATTTCATCATTTAGTATCTTCAGGACCTCCTTACTTTCACATCTAGACTCAACTTGTCTATGCTTCTAACCTGACTGTAACCAATTATGACACTGAAATATTTGCACTGTGACCTTATCTCCATTTTGTATTATGTGGTGGTTGGTGGTGTAGGTGGAAGATGGTGCATCTCAAGGGGCTTCAATAAAATAATAATTATAATAATATAATAATAATTCCCTTCAATAAAAATCTGAAATGTATTTATTCTAAAGGTGTCTAATAACTGTGTGTCTAATAAATGTACTAAAAGTTTGAAATTCAACTCCCGTGGAAATTTGAGTTATTAGCATAATATATTAATGTTAGCCAATTAGGATCGAATATGAAATTTCGGACAGATCCGTCGAACACATGACTAGAGATAGTGTGTAACGATTTGCGGAATTTTTGGACAGAATCTGGAGGAGTAATATCAAAAAAATGTTTTTTCAATAGTCGGCCTCCTGGTGGCGCTATAACAGGTCGTTCTGGAAATTTTGGGGCAGAGGTTCATCGTTGGCATCCAGGGAGTGTGTGTGCAAAATTTGGCATCGACCGGGATAACGGTGCCGGAGATTAGCTGGTAACGGACGGACGGACGGACACACACACACACACACACACACACAGAGTGCAAAACATACTCTCTCCCCATGCCTTCGGCCTGGTGGAGACAATATGAAACCAATGATCTTTGTAGCCTGTGTGTATCGGGTCTGGATGGCATCTTGGTGAACTCTTGCAGTGTGTGATGCCTAGTCGGCGACCAATCGTTTAGTGTGAAATTAAAGCCACAACGATATAATGACAGACGATTTAAATAAAAAGTCTCCTG
>NW_027638306.1:22500-120989 GCF_951216825.1 Electrona antarctica
TTCAAAAAGCATCGCAAACGAGTTGGGCTCGCCCCCTAGTGGTCCGCTCACTGAGGCCACCGTGGACGCCATCTTGAAAATGATGCCTTTCCAGAAGTTATTTTCACCCAAATTTGTAATGTTATTTAGCATACACAATACTAAAATAATCCATTGGAAAATCTCTTATCAATTATTTTGGTTTTTAACCATATACTTTAATATTTGATTAATTGCAAACAGACCACTAGGGGGCGAGCCCAACTCGTTTGCGATGGTTTTTGAAAACCTTATAACCATACATAACACCATACCAAAAATCTAAAACTTGTCACCAAGTGCACGATCTTGTTGATTTTGGACGAATTAAGACCCAGCTACAGACCAGTTCTAAGCGTTTCTATTGTAAAAAAAAAAGGAAAAAAAAGTTTTGAAAACTCCTTCCGGGTAGGATGAACGTGCTGGCCGTTGACTATCATTGCGCGTGTTCACGTCGGTTCACGTATGAAACAGCGTTCATGAAACTTGTCATCATGAACGTGCGCAATGATTAGTCAACGGACCAGCGCGTTCATGTGTTTGGGTCCAAACTGCAATACCAAATTGGGCCACTATGTCCATTTGGCCTCAGGGTTTCCTCCGGGTGCCGTCTCTATATCCATATATACTCTAAGGGGTCAGCTGCAGTAATAACACACCACTCGCTGACCCTTACAACACCGGCCGGTGCAACTTCCTTATTGCCAGGGCCACACCCCTTCTGGGCCACGCCCCTTCTGTGTCTTTCACCAAAGAGGGAACATTTCACGGGTGATTTGTGAAAGGAAAAAGGGAAGCGTGTCGCAGGGCCGTGGCGATACGACGTCAAATCAATATATATCACCATTTATTTCAAACATTATTTTATACTCTTTGTTTTACACGGGCCTGGCCTATAGAGCGCCGCAGTCCCGCCCCCCTTTCATGGACGACGCCAGGCCCAGTCCCGCCCCCCTTTCATGGACAACGCCAGGCCCAGTCCCACCCCCCTTTCATGGACGACGCCAGGCCCAGTCCCGCCCCCCTTTCATGGACGACGCCAGGCCCAGTCCCGCCCCCCTTTCATGGACGACGCCAGGCCCAGTCCCGCCCCCCTTTCATGGACGACGCCAGGCCCAGTCCCGCCCCCCTTTCATGGACGACGCCAGGCCCAGTCCCGCCCCCCTTTCATGGACGACGCCAGGCCCAGGAAATAGTTCCCAATGCATTTTTCCCTTATAGACATTTCAAAACGTATTTATTTAAAGACCTTATAAGTGTCGTACAAAGCCAACTCTTGTCGTGACAAATCATGACAACAAACACAATATTTTGGACCAAACAAATAATTACAAAGATGAAAAACAACAAAGAAAGTGTTGTAACCTGCCGTTTTCAACTTCTTTCTAATTATTTGTTCAGCCCGAAAAATTGTGTTTGTTGTCATGATTTGTCACGACAAGAGTTGGCTTTGTCCGCGAGCGTAAACGTCTTTAAATAAATACCTTCTGAAAAGTCTGAGGAAAATGAACAGGGATTTATTTTCCGGGTCTCTCGAGGGGGCGGGGCTTTGACGCTCTATACTGTAAATATTATGGTTGAATCGAAAATCGAAAATAGCCACCCTTGTATAACGACTCAGTTTGTTAAAAAAAAAAAAAAAAAAAACTTGGTTATTTGATTAACCTACTAGATTAAGTTGGTTATTGCTTCTAAATATCTGTATCATTTTGGTTATTTAATTGCCTGTTGTCACGGGTGATTTATAGGGAAATGGAAACAGGTGATTCCTAAGATGTGACTAAATTTGACTGAGGAACTGCCATTGGAAATGTTCGTATTTTTCATGTCATGTGAAAGCAGGGAATCATAGCTTCAAATTGACATTGGTTGTTCAGTTTGACCCACCAGTTTTGGAGATAATTATGGCTTATAGAGTAATGTCTTGCAGAGAAACAGTGAGTTGAGAAAACGGGCTTGAAAGGTTCACTTCTGTGGACTCTAACATTACACCTAGCTACATGTTTAAGCATTTATTTCATATTTACATGTCTTCTGTGGTCTCTAACATTACACCTAGCTACATGTTTAAGCATTTATTTCATATTTACATGTCTTCTGTGGTCTCTAACATTACACCTAGCTACATGTTTAAGCATTTATTTCATATTTACAGCATATTTCAGCTCTGACCTTTATTTCAGACATGCTCTAGTATGTGAAGAGTCTGCCTGTGCTATTAACTCATTTTTGAAAAAATAAAAAAAAGCTTTTCTCCTCTGGTGAAAAGCTGGAGTTTGCGCGATGGCAGCAGTCTTTCAGTCAAATCTGGTCACATATTATATTATAATTATATAATGTATACCTTATATTATTAGATACATAATGCGTATTATGCCAATCACTGTGTTGAGTCAAACTATTTCACCTTTCTATGTTGCCGTATACAGTTCAGCGCTACAATGGCACTGCTTTAACCCATTTTGGGAGGGAACCCCTTTTGGTGTTAGCATTATGTTATGCTTTAGCTATTGAAAAATAGCAGATCTACAAGCTCATAGCGCGGCACTCGGTGCCGCGCTATGAGCTTGTAGGTCTGCTATTTTTGAAAAATCGAAGAACGACTGACATAGAAATCAGGATGTCAAAATGGGTTAAGCACAATTTAGACTTCATAATATAATAAAACGGTGGTTCCCAAACTTATTCATGTCCTCAAATTGACACCACTTTTTCCCCGTGGACCCTATTTGAAAAGATATGCCAGAGACCCCCATAAGAGAAGATTATTTTTTTTATGGCTCTAACAGTGATTCTCAACCAGTTTAATTTCAAGGACCCCCAGTTTGACATGCATTAGTCTACAGACCCCCCATTTAATGGGATTTCTCTCTCTGGGACCCCCAATTTATATTGTAAAATCAATGTTAATTTAACTCGGAGTGTACAAATCCATTTGGTTCCATTTGAACACTCAGAGTTGCAGACCCATAAGGGTCCATTTGGTTCCTAACAATCATTTAGCGGGAACTCCCCCAAGGACCCCACTTTGGGAACCACTGACCACCGACCCCCATCTGAACATATGTTGTTCCAGGGACCCCCCCCCCCCAGAAGCAAAGATTGAGTTAAAAACATTCGCTCTGAAAGGATATATATTCAAAGATTTGCGCAACATTTTCTCGATTTTTTTTCCTCCAAAAATAGCAGATCTACAAGCTCGTAGCGCGGCACTCGGTGCCGCGCTATGAGCTTGTAGGTCTGCTATTTTTTAAAAATCGAAGAACGACTGACATAGAAATCAGGATGTCAAAATGGGTTAAGCACAATTTAGACTTCATAATATAATAAAACGGTGGTTCCCAAACTTATTCATGTCCTCAAATTGACACCACTTTTTCCCCGTGGACCCTATTTGAAAAGATATGCCAGAGACCCCCATAAGAGAAGATTATTTTTTTTATGGCTCTAACAGTGATTCTCAACCAGTTTAATTTCAAGGACCCCCAGTTTGACATGCATTAGTCTACAGACCCCCCATTTAATGGGATTTCTCTCTCTGGGACCCCCAATTTATATTGTAAAATCAATGTTAATTTAACTCGGAGTGTACAAATCCATTTGGTTCCATTTGAACACTCAGAGTTGCAGACCCATAAGGGTCCATTTGGTTCCTAACAATCATTTAGCGGGAACTCCCCCAAGGACCCCACTTTGGGAACCACTGACCACCGACCCCCATCTGAACATATGTTGTTCCAGGGACCCCCCCCCCAGAAGCAAAGATATGAGTTAAAAACATTCGCTCTGAAAGGATATATATTCAAAGATTTGCGCAACATTTTCTCGATTTTTTTCCCCTCCAAAAATAGCAGATCTACAAGCTCGTAGCGTGGCACAGAGTGCTGCGCTATGAGCTTGTAGATCTGCTATTTTTCAATAGCTAAAGCATAACATGATGCTAAAAACACCAAAAGGGGTTCCCGTACAGAATGGGTCAACTCCAAAGTGTGTAAAAAGAAAAGTGTGGGTGTGATCTGTCCACTCTTTGTTGGTGTTAATTTAACCAAAATTGGACCCACCAGGGTTAATTTGGTTCCATTACTACACTCTTCAGAGTTTAAGTATTTGACTGTGAATGTACTGATGTTTTATTTTTGTATCCTTAGTTGCACGTGTTTAAATTTCAAAGAAAAGGTTGAACATAAAATGTGACGTATTGAGTTGTAATTCTGCATAGAATTGGTCTCGACCCAGGATTGTACTTTTTGCTTACGTTGTGCAATATTTATCGTATTGTATTGATGAGAAATCTACCCTGACCATGTTTAGGTCTAATATTGTAATAATAATATAGAGCGTATAATAGTCTAGTAGCCAAAAAGTGAACCCGGACATGTTGAGTACACCAACGTTTGATGTTAGAAATGTTTAGTATGGGTCCCCAGCATGTAGAAACCGATGTTTGAAATGTTTAGTATGGGTCCCCAGCATGTAGAAACTGATGTTAGAAATGTTTAGTATGGGCCCCCAGCATGTAGAAACTGCCGGATGCTAACTTGCATATGTTGAGCAATTTTCATAATTGGCATAATATGTGACCATACCAATTACAACCTATAGAAGGCAAAATATTCAAAATTTCATCATGATTTATCTAGCATGTGATGTGTCAAACTAGGGGGTTTTCATGATGCTGAATCCATTCCAAGCATTAGTTTTGCAAAAAAAAAAAAAACACTCACTGGGCTTAAAACGGCCATGCCCACCCCCAAATGTGCTGACATCATCAATTTGTGATGACGGCATTGGCCGCTTTTAGCCCAATGAGTGTTTTCTTTGCAAAACTAATGCTTGGAATGGATTCACCATCATGAAAACCCCCTAGTTTGACACATCACATGCTACATAAAGCATGATGAAATTTTGAATATTTTGCCTTCTATAGGTTGTAATTGGTATGGTCACATATTATGAAAATTGCTCAACATATGCAAGTTAGCATCCGGCAGTTTCTACATGCTGGGGACCCATACTAAACATTTCTAACATAAAACGTTGGTGAACTCAACATGTCCGGGTTCACAATGGGGCTCTATGGGCTGGCTACTAGACTATAATGAAAGCTGTTCCATGATCATACATAGCAGCATTAAGGGCCTTGCAAACGGGCAGCGATAAAATGCATCTATAGTTCATTTTCAATGCGACAACGCAGGCGTATTTACGTGAGCGCGGTCCCGTGCAAATTGTCGCGCACGTGCTCGTTTTCGTGTGCACACTCTCAGAGTTACAGACCGTGCTTGAGGGAGCCACTGATTTAAGGCGCCTATACCTGCGTTTTTTTTGTTTTTCCTGTGCGAGCGGAGAAGTCAACGACGCCAAGCGCAGTGCGTGCTCGTTTCGTGGACATGCCCGCGACGAACTCACCAGACCTGCACGGATTCTGTTTAGCTTTGGTTGGTCCACGCGTTGTGGTGCCGCTCTGGAGCAGAGCTGTGGTTGGTCCACGCGTTGTGGTGCCGCTCTGGAGCAGAGCTGTGGTTGGTCCACGCGTTGTGGTGCCGCTCTGGAGCAGAGCTGTGGTTGGTCCATGCGTTCCTCGCTCCCCGTTTGAAAGAACCTTAACACTTTGTGTTAAGTAATAACTGCCTATGATTTGTAGCATGAAATTCACTGCCATTAAACCACAATGATAGTTGACCTGCGGAGTCCCTCAGGGCCCTGTGGCAGGCCCCCTCTCCTTTTCTCCCCTCTACGCGGAACCTGTTCGCTGAACAAGCTCAGAGGGAGGCATTGTGGCTGAATGTTGACCCCCAGAATAGGGACGTGCTGGACTTCAAGGGGTTGATTTCATAGAAAGAACCATGTTTGTAAAAAATGACTTATCGTATAGCATGAAACTTCACCACTTCCACTCACTGCCTTAAAACTATACAAATGAATCACACATTCCTGTTATATGAATAGAGTTGTGCTTTTGTTTTTGTCATGAATGCTTGCATTTTCACAGATCACACACACACGCCTTAGATTAGATTTGTAAAGGGAGTGTATTAAATCCAATGAAGCTATCCATTAATGGCGTTGTGTGAGCGGAGTAGACTCTTA
Source organism: Electrona antarctica (assembly GCF_951216825.1). NCBI lineage: Eukaryota > Metazoa > Chordata > Actinopteri > Myctophiformes > Myctophidae > Electrona > Electrona antarctica. Next base: position 28,609 of record NW_027638306.1, read on the forward strand.
TTGTGATAGCTCGGATGAAACCGCATGCATTAATGATATGATATGATATGATATAGTACTTTATTGTCAGTTCACACTGAAATTTGTCTTGCGACACAGCAGCCAAGTATGCAGAACACATATATGTACACACATTTGACATAACACAAAGAACAAGACAATTTACATACATAAAGACATGAAGACGAGAGCAATATCCACCGCTTAGATTATCCTGTGGCTACTACGACTCCTGATTAAGCCTCAAGGTCGACTGAGGACCTCTTTAGTCTGACCTTATTGTATGCTGGTACACCATATCTCCTTCCTGAAGGTAGCAACCTATATTCTCCATACAACACATGCTTAGTATTAGAGGTGATATTCCTTGCTAACCTTAGGATGCTGTTATCATACGTGGATGTATAAAGTTTCTGAAGTTGTCCAACAATCTTTGAACAAATGTTCAGTTGTTGCAGCATTTGTGACTTTAGGGCTGCAGACAAACATCCATACCAGGTGGTACTACAGTACTGAAGAACACTCATAATAACAGAAGTGAAAAACAAAAGACGAATCCGTCTACTAGCACCGAAGGATCTTAGACGGTGTAATTATTACACACGCACACATTGTGATAATATAATTATTACACACACACACACATTGTGATAATATAATTATTACACACGCACACATTGTGATAATATAATTATTACACACGCACACATTGTGATAATAAAATCAACCCTATGGTTATTTGCTGAGTGTGGCTGGGCTTTTGAATTTGCATTGCTTGTGCATAAACGAATGAGAGTTTTGGCCACTAGATGGCACTGGCTGCCTACTGTCTCGTCAAATGATGACGTGCAGGCTGGTGCTGATGATGAGAAGGACAGTAGGCCAGTGGTTCACAATCTTTTTCATGTCAAATTGACACTAATCAGCCCGCGGACCCCCATTTGAAAAGACATGCCAGGGACCCCCATTTGAAAAGACATGCCAGGGACCCCCATAAAGACATGCCAGGGACCCCCATAAAGACATGCCAAGGAACCCCATAAAGACATGCCAGGGACCCCCATAAAGACATGCCAGGGACCCCCATAAGAGAAGGTTTTTGAGTGGTGTAAACCACTCCTACAACTGGCTTTTGTGTGCAGAAAAAAATGACCACGGTTGCTATGTTCAAAATAATTTCTGACGTAATTAAATCACACCCGGGTGAACTGGATGACCGTAGCAACCGTGGTCATTTTCTCTGCACAAAAAAAGCCAGTTGTGAAATCACATCCGGGTGTGATTTCATTACGTCAGATCAGAGCTGATCAGGCTATATAATACCTTATTACGTCAGACCACAGCTGATCATGCTATATAAAACCTTACACCACTCAGTTCACACGGGTGTGATTTTTAGTCTACGGACCCCCAGTTTGACATGCGTTAGTCTACGGACCCCCAGTTTGACATGCGTTAGTCTACGGACCCCCAGTTTGACATGCGTTAGTCTAAGGACCCCCAGTTTGACATGCATTAGTCTACGGACCCCCAGTTTGACATGCGTTAGTCTACGGACCCCCAGTTTGACATGCATTAGTCTACGGACCCCCAGTTTGACATGCATTAGTCTACGGACCCCCAGTTTGACATGCATTAGTCTACGGACCCCCAGTTTGACATGCGTTAGTCTACGGACCCCCAGTTTGACATGCATTAGTCTACGGACCCCCAGTTTGACATGCATTAGTCTACGGACTTCCAGTTTGACATGCATTGGTCTACGGACCCCCAGTTTGACATGCATTAGTCTACGGACCCCCGGTTTGACATGCATTAGTCTACGGACCCCCAGTTTGACATGCATTAGTCTACGGACCCCCAGTTTGACATGCATTAGTCTACGGACCCCCAGTTTGACTTGCATTAGTCTAAGGACCCCCAGTTTGACATGCGTTAGTCTACGGACCCCCAGTTTGACATGCGTTAGTCTACGGACCCCCAGTTTGACATGCGTTAGTCTACGGACCCCCAGTTTGACATGCATTAGTCTACGGACCCCCAGTTTGACATGCATTAGTCTACGGACCCCCAGTTGGACATGCATTAGTCTACGGACCCCCAGTTTGACATGCATTAGTCTACGGACCCCCAGTTTGACATTCATTAGTCTACAGACCCCCAGTTTGACATGCATTAGTCTACGGACCCCCAGTTTGACATGCATTAGTCTATGGACCCCCAGTTTGACATGCATTAGTCTACGGACCCCCAGTTTGACATGCGTTAGTCTAAGGACCCCCAGTTTGACATGCATTAGTCTACGGACCCACAGTTTGACATGCATTAGTCTACGGACCCCCAGTTTGACATGCATTAGTCTACGGACCCCCAGTTGGACATGCATTAGTCTACGGACCCCCAGTTTGACATGCATTAGTCTACGGACCCCCAGTTTGACATTCATTAGTCTACAGACCCCCAGTTTGACATGCATTAGTCTACGGACCCCCAGTTTGACATGCATTAGTCTATGGACCCCCAGTTTGACATGCATTAGTCTACGGACCCCCAGTTTGACATGCGTTAGTCTAAGGACCCCCAGTTTGACATGCATTAGTCTACGGACCCACAGTTTGACATGCATTAGTCTACGGACCCCCAGTTTGACATGCATTAGTCTACGGACCCCCATTTAATGACATTTCTATCTCTGGGACCCCCAATTTATATTGTAAAATCAATGTTTATTTAACTCTTAGTGTACAAATGGACCTATTAGGGTCCATTTGGCTCTGGAGCAGAGCTGTGGTTGGTCCACGCGTTCCTCGCTCCCCGTTTGAAAGAACCTTAACACTTTGTGTTAAGTAATAACTGCCTATGATTTGTAGCATGAAATTCACTGCCATTAAACCACAATGATACTTAGTTGACCTGCGGAGTCCCTCAGGGCCCTGTGGCAGGCCCCCTCTCCTTTTCTCCCCTCTACGTGGAACCTGTTGGCTGAACCTATAGCTGATTTACAAGCTCAGAGGGAGGCATTGTGGCTGAATGTTGACCCCCAGACCTCACTTTGGGAACCACTGCCCTATAATCTATTTGTGATCATGTATTTACAGTGTATCCAGTATGTATTTACAGTGTATCCAGTATGTATTTACAGTGTATCCAGTATGTATTTACAGTGTATCCAGTATGTATTTACAGTGTATCCAGTGATGTAGTTTTATTTCTGGGAAGCAGAACTCGGAGATATGAATGCAGAATGTCTTAAGTGGTGCAATCACTTCCTTAACACAGTGGATGCGGGAAGAGGGATTTCTACGTGGTTCAAATATCAAACGTCACGTGCGGGAAGAGGATTTCTACGTTTACCGCATGTTTGTATTGATTACTTTCAATCGTCCTTCTACACACCCGGGCACTTTATCAACTAGCATCGGATGATAGCACAACACTCCGATCACGTGATCGCAAAAAAAAAAGAAAGAAATGCCTCACCCCCTCCCTTCCTGAAAACAGCACGAGGCAGCCCAGCCCCTGTATTGTCACTCACGTAAAGGCTGGAGACTCCCATGCATCTCGGGGCAAAATAATGGCTTCGTCTTCATAACCAAGCTGGCTGCAGTCTTCTTGTTTATCTTATAATATCTTTGTTTCAGGGAGGGGAGGGCTCTCTCATGTGACTTTCAATGGAGGGAGGGGTTGTGTGTGTAATCTGATCCGAGTGTGACTTCAGTGTCTCCGTCAGATTTCTCTAATTTTTTCTTTTTTCTTTTGTATCGCCTGTGGGAGCGGTTATTTCTTTATCATGATGATCACCCCTGGTCAGATAGAACATGGCAAATGTGTTGTGTTGTTTGGCAGTAATACTAACCGCCTAAAAACATCGGAGGGAACTCAGCGCGAGCACGGCTTTCAGAGTTTTTATGTCAGACAGCGTCTGACAAAACCGTACGGTCGCCCCTTTTCCACCTCGCCCCACTACTCTACCTAGCTGTAAATAACAGGTACGGTCGCCCCTTTTCCATCTCGCCCCACTACTCTACCTAGCTGTAAATAACAGGTACGGTCGCCCCTTTTCCACCTCTCCCCACTACTCTACCTAGCTGTAAATAACAGGTACGTTCGCCCCTTTTCCACCTCGCCCCACTACTCTACCTAGCTGTAAATAACAGGTACGGTCGCCCCTTTTCCACCTCGCCCCACTACTCTACCTAGCTGTAAATAACAGGTACGGTCGCCCCTTTTCCATCTCGCCCCACTACTCTACCTAGCTGTAAATAACAGGTAGGGTCGCCCCTTTTCCATCTCGCTCCACTACTCTACCTAGCTGTAAATAACAGGTACGGTCGCCCCTTTTCCACCTCGCCCCACTACTCTACCTAGCTGTAAATAACAGGTACGGCCGCCCCTTTTCCACCTCGCCCCACTACTCTACCTAGCTGTAAATAACAGGTACGGTCGCCCCTTTTCCACCTCGCCCCACTACTCTACCTAGCTGTAAATAACAGGTACGGTCGCCCCTTTTCCACCTCGCCCCACTACTCTACCTAGCTGTAAATAACAGGTACGGTCGCCCCTTTTCCACCTCGCCCCACTACTCTACCTAGCTGTAAATAACAGGTACGGCCGCCCCTTTTCCACCTCGCCCCACTACTCTACCTAGCTGTAAATAACAGATACGGTCGCCCCTTTTCCATCTCGCCCCACTACTCTACCTAGCTGTAAATAACAGGTACGGTCGCCCCTTTTCCATCTCGCCCCACTACTCTACCTAGCTGTAAATAACAGGTACGGTCGCCCCTTTTCCACCTCGCCCCACTACTCTACCTAGCTGTAAATAACAGGTACAGTCACCCCTTTTCCATCTCGCCCCACTACTCTACCTAGCTGTAAATAACAGGTACGGTCGCCCCTTTTCCACCTCGCCCCACTACTCTACCTAGCTGTAAATAACAGGTACGGTCGCCCCTTTTCCATCTCGCCCCACTACTCTACCTATAGCTGTAAATAACAGGTACGGTCGCCCCTTTTCCACCTCGCCCCACTACTCTACCTAGCTGTAAATAACAGGTATGGTCGCCCCTTTTCCACCTCGCCCCACTACTCTACCTAGCTGTAAATAACAGGTACGGTCGCCCCTTTTCCACCTCGCCCCACTACTCTACCTAGCTGTAAATAACAGGTACGGTCGCCCCTTTTCCACCTCGCCCCACTACTCTACCTAGCTGTAAATAACAGGTACGGTCGCCCCTTTTCCATCTCGCCCCACTACTCTACCTAGCTGTAAATAACAAACATAATTCATGTTGGTGATAATTGTCTCTGTGACATGTTCTTTCTAAATTTTACAGAGTATAGAGATCGACTACTATACAATCAAATAAATCTGTATACAAGATCATTTCAGATTTCAGAGAGGGAGGGAAATACTAAATTAAAAACAATCGCGGGGGGCGAGTTGGTAAAGGGGCGAGTCGTTTGGTATTCATCCTGTCTACCAGATCCGTTGTTAAATTAGACATTGTCGTAACAGATGAACTGGTCTATAGACCACCTATACTTGTGTGTTCACAGTGGCTGTTGTAGAAGAGAAGAGAAGTACCAGGCTACTACTTGGCCTCACTCCCCGAACCCACCTCACCCCTGCCCACTTTGACAGGCTGGAATGGCTTAGGGTTGACGACAGAGTACAGCACCTTGCAATGGGTCTGGTCCACAAGATTCGCTACACCACCAAGATACCCATGTACCTGTCTAAATACTTCCTTAATGTCAACGAAGTCCTCACCCACAACACCAGAGGGAGTTCAACAAACCATGTGCAACCCAGATTCGGCACAAACAAGGGACTAAATTAATTTCGCTCCTATGCCACCAAAATGTGGAACACCCTACCAACAGTCATTAAGACATGCAAATCCCTTGACTCCTTCAAAACTGCTCTCAAAGGGCACCTACGGACGGCTGCAATGCGAAACTGGCCCCCGTAAAATCTGAATCCCCCCACCCCCCCGTTTCCCCTCACTGTATAATATACAGTGAGGGGAAACGGGGGGGTGGTTCTAAATTATGTTTCTTTTCCCTTTTTACCTCCTATGATGATTTCCTTTTGATTATATAGTTGTGTATATTCGTACGTCTCTAAATGTTTTGATGAATTGAAAATGGTGGGCCCTATTGTAAACAAGTGAAATGCTTTATGGTGTCGTCCACTCACTGTTAACAGTTTTTGTATTGAGTTGTACTTGAAATGTACTGTAATTCTGCAAACTGTTAATAAATCAATCAAAACCAGGCCGATACCCCCCTAGCTCTGAGCTTTATTCCCCTTCATTGCATATTGCACATTTGATATGTAAGTGTATAAGTGGCAGCGGTGGCCGGACGGATTGCCGAGCGGTCTTGATACCGGAAGGTCGCCAGTTCGAATCAGCAGTCCGACACGTTAAAATTACCACCGCTGAAGTGCCCTTGAACAAGGCATTGAACCACTACGATGAAATATTCTATGAGCAGGGCCTGGCTGGAAACAAGTTATTGAGCTTAGCCCAGATACCCTGGGTAAATATAGTAATCATTTAATTTAATTTCATTTAATTTCATTTCATATAAGAGATCATTTTAAAGAAGTTATTGATTTTTTTGTTGTTATTTTCAGGTATATTCAGTGATTTGACTTAATTCAAATATCACTTGTTTTTTCTTTTTTACTGGATAATCCTCCCTACTATAGAGTGTGCTGACCATATAAGGAGTTCCTCCCTGTCCCCAGTGAGCCCCTGGGGTCAAAAAACCCTAGTTTCAGTTTTGGTGGCGGGTGGCAAAGCCTTCATCCAATCAGGATGAGAGGGGCCTTCCTCCAATCATGATCGAGTGGGGGCGGGCCTTGGTGCACATGCTGTTGGCCTGTTGCACTTCCCCCCACTGTAGAGCGTGCATGTGCACATTTTGTTACCGGGGCGGACTGGGTGGTTTTCCAAATCACCCAAATCACTGAATGCTCCTTTAAGTGATTTCATTTTATGATTTAGTTTAGTTCATGTAGGATGTATTCTTAGGAAGTATATAGGGCTTTAGGCCTATAGCCTAAGTATTTTTCAATTGAAGTTGTATTTTATATTTGGCCAATTAGAGTGCCCGCTGTATTTAGTTAATAAAACATGTAGGCTATACCTCTTTGTAACCCCCTTTAACAAACGTATCTGTCTCAGTCCTTTCCTGGTGTTTCAATTTACACATTGCTCTTACCTGATCATGTCTAAAAACAGTCCTGTAGCCTATGTGTAAAGTTTAGAGTGTTGAATGGAGTTCTTTATCTCCAGAAGAAAATAAATTAAGTTGGTAGTCTTACGTATAGAGAACAACTTTCTTTGTGTAGCATTAGGCAGAAGCAGGGATTGAACCCGGGGCTCCTGACCAACGCACAACCTACCGTGCCAACACAAGGCTATTGCAGGCTCGGTCTTGCCCGGGGGCTACATTTGGGTTTCACAATAATTATTGCAAACCACACTTTAGAACAGTGCACTCATAAATAGGCCTATATGATTTTTGTGTTGCTCATGGTGTAGTAAATTCTGTTGAAATGGTACACAAGTTTAACGTGACTCTTTTGGGCACCGGTCACAGCTGCACAGGTGGTATTTGCTCTACTGCACTGCCACCTGGTGGCCACACCACAGGTGTAATGCGTTCTAAAGCAGAATGAGAATATAATTAAAGTCTGTACATTACATCCACCACTGAAGATAAAATCATAACTACAGGGAGGCACGTGGGCATAAAACTGCTGAATAAAAAGTACCATTATAATGCCCCGCCTTTCTAATAATAATTAGATGTATTCATAGAAGCACTATGTTCCTTCCATGAATGTATTGCAGAGACTCTTGGGTAATGAAGTCGGCTGACATTTGGTTTGTATCCAAAGTGGCCACTGATGCACCAAACTATATACAGTGGCGCCGCTTTAATGTCACAGATTTTCAGCTTCACTTTGCTCCCCACAGAAGAGCAGTTAAGGCCTTGACACACTGCTGGCACCCGGATTCGAACCCAGGACCTTCTGCTTACCAGGCAGGCTTACCAGTGGAGTTAGACTTTGCTGAGATCACAGTATAGCTATTCCACTGTGTTACACTGTACCATGCCTCCCCCTAGTGGCCGTTTATGGTATGTGCACCGTGCATGAAACAGTGTAATTCAGGCATACATGTTTCTTCCCAGGAGGAAGTCACTAATGTTGCTCTGGAGAGGGAAGTCTGGAGCACTCTGGTGGAGCTGCTATTTTCACTACTTCTTAAACGTTTTCATTGATTTATTCATGGAAATTATTGTTTTGCACCAGTGCTTCTCAAAGTGGGGTCCGGGGACCCCCTGGGGTCCTTGGGTGGGTTCCAGGGGGTCCCCAATGCAGCACGACAATCGTTTGAACCACACGACTAGACACCAGCGCAACAGACTGTCTTCATGTTTAAAATGTCATTCATAACATTTTGGGGCAGGCCCGTCTAGAGTTTGAATGGACAGGTATCAGTCAAAAGGGAGACATCGAAGAGGAAGGATGGATCAAGGTCAAAACAGGTCAGCTCCATATATGGAGATCAATGGGTTTGAGGTCAGATGTAGAGTTGCTGGCCGGCTCCATGATCTAGGTGATAATCCAGTCTTCTCTATGTATGGTTATCCAGGGTTTGATGACGACAGTGTCATGATCTTCACTGACGGCCATATGGTGGTGTGACGTGTCACAAGGTGTGAGGGACTGTTAGCTCAAATCTAAAATGATACATAACCCATTAAGACCTGCTGCCCCTTTAAGGGGAGTGCATAAAAGGGGTGGCTAGGATTGTGGCCTTCTGTTTGCCAGAAGCCTGAGTTCGGTGTTTGTTTGGAAGAGAGAAAACCTGGAGCAAATAATGTTGATGCTTTCATCAATCATTTTGGCAATATGGGGATATGTTTGGAATCGGTGGCATATACTATATTCCCTTTTATAGAGTTGTATTTTGCAGAGCTGGGACACTGCCATCAATACAGGGTAGGGAGGATGGGTTTTAAGAGGATTTTTGATAATGTTCAAAATGCTAGGCCTGCTGTTAGCCTACTTTATACTCTTATCTCCCAGAGCCTTCCTGGGTTATCACATTGTAGTGTATCAGAGGGAGCCTTGAGTATGTATGTTTCTATCAGAGAGAGCCTATATGTATGTATTGTTTTGTATATTTTTGTCGATGTTGCTGGGATGAATTGGTATTGAGGGCTGAACCATAAAATGTTTTATTTGTGATTTATTGTAGTCCGGACTATCCGTTCACTGTTTTTCCCTCCCGTGACATTTTATCTATTTTTGAGCTTGGGTTTTAATAGGGCTGAGGACATGGGTGTATACTGGGCCATTAATATTATTATTGCTTGTTTTGGATTTTATTTGCTGTCGTTACTTATTTACTTTGTGCTTTTGCTGTGCCATATTTATTTTGTAGATCTATTTTCAAAAGATTTCCATGCATTTGAAAAGTTGAAATGGGGCATTTTGCATAATGAGTACTTTTACCCTTGATTTGTACTTTATTAATTTTCTTTTGTATATGAAACATTGACAGACAGACAAAACACAACCAAAGAAATGCATAACAAAACAAACACATAACATAACAAAACAAAACAAAACAATATAACAGATGTTAATTTTGATGTCAATACTTTTGTACTTTTACTCGAGTAAAGTTGCAATGCAAAAATGGAAAACATAGTTCTCAAGATAATTAAAATCTGAATATATATATATATATATATATATTAACGAAGATGTCACTGGTGGACGGGTTTCTGAACTGCCCACAGCCCTCCAATGAGACACAGACTGAGTAGGAACAAATTGTGCTATTTTATCTTGATCATTAGTGAGGACCATTATATGAAGATAGGTTGAAAAGTGGCGAAGTGGTCCTTTAAGTAGAAAAAAACTAATTGACATGATTGACATGAACACACTGGGCTCACTGCTAAAATCTAAAATATCTAAAAACCACACATTACACACAAAGACCACCAGGAAAGTGTTCTAAATCTTCTAAATGTCATTAAACATATATTTTTTTGCAAAAAGGGTGAAGTTTCCCTTTAACCAGTATGGCGCCCTGAGGGCTTCTGAGGTTGCGTGCACGCATCCGCCTGGGTGACAGCAGACTGCTGGGCGAGCGCTGGCGCTTTGGCATGGGGCGTCAGATCAACATATGGAATGAATTATGTACTGGCCATATATGGAGTGTACACACGACAGGTTTTACAGGTTTTCATAGTCATCTGCGAACCAGGGTCGCAATATTTTTACTTTATGTGAATTTGGATGGCATATTTATTTATATATTTATTGGCATATACTTAATTTGATTTGTTTATTTGTTGTGTGCAATTAGTTAGCCTTCACCGTTCATCACCAATTTGCCACTTGTGGGCTTATAGTCCCATTTTTGAGTGGTGCAAACCACTCCAACAACCAGCTTTGTCTGTATCTGTATGTGTGTACCTGTACGTGGGGCCACGTACAGATGAGCACGGTTGCTTTGGTTAGTGTGTGATGTCACTGCACGACTCAGTTCACATGGGTGTGATTTTTTATGATCATAATAACCCCTCCTTCCCTTCGTATTTTAACACAACTTCCTTTTTAAGATTCAATAAACTTGATGTTGAATAAACCTTTTTGGTACATCAGCCTCTGGTTCTGTTCATTCTGAACACTTAACCAATTTGGGTTACCTTACCTTTGTTCACTTACCTTGTCCAATATAAATACAATATATGGTTAATGTGTTTGTAGGATCCCTCACTCCTATCTGTGAGGGTGGTGTAGTCATTATCTCCCATAATATATTATCCCTGCTACATAAACATTAGGCTATGTTTTCGAACATTGAGATTCTGTCACGGTCCGCTCCTCGCACCGTGGACTGTCCTTATTTTGCTTTTGGACTTAAGATAAGATTTGTCATTTGTTCCTGACTGTTCTGTTTGTTTGTTTTGGTTACACTGTTTGTTACCTTGGTTTTGTTCGTCTTATTTTGTAGTATTGTTTTTAGTGTTTCCTGTCTTCCTAGTTAGCCTACTGTTTTCCTGCCTTGTCTAACCTTGTAATTGGTCAGTGTTTCCACCTGTGTCCTGTTAGTCCCCCAGCCTATCCCAGTGTTGATTGTCAGTTGAGTTCACCTGTGCCCTGTTATCCTGGGTCTATTTAAGTCCTGTGTTTGCGTTGTTCTTGTTGGTTCGTTAGTTCCCTGTTGGGTGAGTTCCTGTTATGCATTCTGAGTTTTATCTGCCTTTTGCCCAGTTGTGGAAGATCCTGAGTTTGATTAATGAATCCTTCTAAGTTTAATTGTTCTGCCTCAGTGGTGTCTCCTGCATTTGAGTCCTCATCCCTACTCACCGTAACAGGTTCCTTACATACATAATTACTTAATACATCTGCATAATTGCAATCTTTTACTTTGTCTATTGTAGTACACCTAGCCCTCATTGACAGTAACTCTTCCATGTGTCATTTATTTTAGAAAACATGCCAACGTTTCACCTCATCAATTCTAACTTGACAATCAAAAAGGTTATTATGATTATTCAACAAGAGTTCAAGGTGAATCCGTTATCAGTATCTTTTAACATTTTTGTATTTATTTTGTACGTGTTTATTTATTTTGTACGTGTTTAGGGAACAGTTTATAGACCTCGCTCAATGTCTTCGCTACTCCTACGCAGACAGACATAGCAACGACCCACTGCGCAGACAGACCAATGACCCACTGCGCAGACAGACAGACCAACGACCCACTGCGCAGGATTGACGACCCAGGATGGACGAGAGACATCACAGTAGGCACGTTTACATGTCACGTTCTAATCGGGTTAAAACAAGGTTTTAAATACACCCGATTTAAAATATCCATGTATACACCTAAATAAACCCGATCAAGTCCGACCCGATTTAAATTCTAATCGGGTGCAGAGGGGTGGTCTAGACTTTTTTTAAACCCGATCAAGAGGACATTTCTTCCATGTATACACCTTAACCCGATTAGAATCTGATATGTTCTTTCTGCACATCAAATCGTCGGCAATTTCTGTTGCTTAACCTCCTTGTTTTTGGCAGTGCGATGAGGCGGTATACCTCTCTCTCGTTCCCTCTCCCCCCTCTCTCTCTGCAAGCGCATGTGCACACACACACACACACACGGCACTATAGCCGAAAATCTCCCATGCAAATAAAAAGTATAAATAAATAAAAGTGTTGCAGCCACTGAGATAATGGATGATGAGAATCACTCGTATGCTACCTGAAGTTGCATGCGCTGCCCCCCCCCCCCCCCCTGCCTCTGTGATCGCAGATCTGTTTCTGTTTGGCTGAAGAAAGTTGATATCCAATATGCCTACATGCCATTATGGTTTAAACTTGAAGCCGTGCTGGTCAGTTTAGTGTGCTTCAAGTCAGTCGGACCAGCTCCGCTGCTTCAAGTCAGAGTTGGAACAGCTCCGCTGCAGCTACAGTAATTGATTTGACCTAGTTTCACGTCTTTTGCTAGTGATGTAATCAATTCATCATTTGGAACCACCTGCGTAAAATTCCACATTAGCCTATTTGACATTTTAAATGGCGTGCATGCCATGTACTCTTAATATTTTTCATTGTGTATATATAGATATTTTATATAATATTCTTTCCATTGCAACTATAGGGTAGGGTAAAATGTGAAAGCTGAATTAATAATAAATAGTATAAAGACGAGACGACTCAGACCATAAGGGTTATTAATTACTAGCCACAAAATAATCTGGAAATCAATCAACTCCGACGTCTGAAGGCTCTACCATTCAGTAGCCTACCATTGCTAAACAGACACAGTCCAAGTAGGCTAGTTGCATTCTCGACAGAGATGAGAGAGGAGAGATGGAACCCAGCCAGCACGTCCACTTGGGTCCCATGTGGTTTCAATGCGGGATACATGGGTACAAGTGGGAATGGGCTTGAACTGGGAACATGTAGTTCCAACATGGTCTACATGTGGGCTAACTTGCATGGGTTGGAAGTGGGCAAGCCCATGTAGTTCCAACATGGTCTACATGTGGGCTAACTGGCATGGGTTGGAAGTGGGCAAGCCCATCTACAAGTAGGGCTGTAGCCTGTAGGCCTACACAAACAGCAGCGTTGTAACAGTAGGCCTATAGAGCGTCGCAGTCCCGCCCCCTACCATGGCCCAGGAAACGATTCTCCGTTAATTTTCCTCATAGACATTTCAGAAAGTATTTATTTAAAGACGTTTACGCCGCGGACAAAGCCAACTCGAGTCGTGACAAATCATGACAACAAACACAATTTTTTGGGCCGAACAAATAATTAGAAAGAAGAAAAAAACGGCAGGTTACAACACTTTTTTTGTTGTTTTTCTTCTTTGTAATTATTTGTTTGGTCCATATTGTTTGTGTTGTCATGAGTTGTCACGACTCGAGTTGGCTTTGTCCGCGGCGTAACCGTCTTTAAATAAATACTTTTTGAAATGTCTATGGGAAAAATGCATTGGGATTCATTTCCTGGGCCATGGTAGGGGGCGGGACTGCGACGCTCTATAGCCTATAGGTATTAGGTAGGCCTACCATTACAATCCCTTTGTTCTTATGCTCATCTTCTCCACTCATTTCCCCCATCAGAAAAGTTGAAGTCAAACTGCTCTGCTGCTTCATTAACGAAACAAATCCAAATACATCCAGTGGCGGCCTTATATATGTTTCAATCGTTTCAATTGAAACGGGCCTCGAGCATCGGGGGCCTCCCGATTAAACCCCCCCCCCCAAAAAACAGTTCAGTGTGTGTAAAGGCGGGAGGGAAGAATGGGTAAAAGTGGGAAAACACATGTGGTGACCCATTTTATAGTAATAATAGGCCTATTAATAATAATAGGGTTAGCTGTGTGTATAATAATAATAATGTATTATTGAGTGGTGCAGCCACTTAAGGAACGGCAATGTGTGTCCCTATGTCTGTCTGTCTGTATGTATGTCTGTCCGTCCGTTTAGGGTACCAACAGGTGACAAAGTGGCGCTGTCGAGCTTCACACCGTGCACAGGTGCATGATGGGAAGTTGAGATTTTTTTAGTGGAGTGTACTCGTAGCCTACTGTACTGTACTGTACTGTACTGTACTTTTACATAATAGGTAGTTAATCAACTAGTCGACTAGAAAACTAGGCAACTAGTCAACTAGTAAAAATGACTAGAAGTGAATGCCCTACAGTATTGATTGATTGATTGAAGAATTTATTAACAGTTTGCAGAATTACAGTACATTTCAAGCACAAACTATACAAAGGCTGTTAACTGTGAGTGGACGACCCAATTAAGCATTACACTTGTTTCCAATAGGGTCCACCATGTTCAAATCATCAAAACATTTAGAGACGTACAAATAGACACTTCTATAGACAGAACAGGAATTCATCATAAAGGAGGTAAAAAGGGAAAAGAAACATATACAGTGAGGGGAAAAAAAAGGGGTGGGCGGTGGGGGGGGATTCACGTTCAGCTCCGTTAATTTGTTTGTTTTCCTTGGAGGAGCTGCGTTGGGTCCCCAAGTTGGCTCAGTGGCCATACCTTGAGTTGGCTGTGTGGCCGCGACCGTCTCTTGTGTTGTCCATGCGTTCGTGTTTGAGGGATTCCGATTTTACAGGGGCCAGTTTCGAATTGCAGCCGTCCGTAGGTGCCCTTTGAGAGCGGTTTTGAAAGAGTCAAGGGATTCGCATGTCTTAATGACAGTTTGTAGGGCGTTCCACATTTTGGTGGCATAGGAGCGAAAAGAATTTAGTCCCTTGTTTGTGCCGAATCTGGGTTGTACATGGTTCGTTGCACTCCCTCTGGTGTTGTGGGTGTGGACTTCGTTAACATTAAGGAAGTATCTAGACAGGTACATGGGTATCTTGGTGGTGTATCGAATCTTGTGGACCAGACCCATTGCAAGATGCTGTACTCTGTCGTCGACCCTAAGCCATTCCAGCCTGTCGAAGTGGGCAGGGGTGAGGTGGGTTCGGGGGGCTAGGTCAAGTAGGAGCCTGACCAGTTTGTTTTGGGAAGTCTGGAGCCTGGTTTTAAGGGCCTTTGAGGTGCTGTGGTACCAGGAGGTGCATGCATAGTCAAAGAAACCCTGTACAAGGGCTCCTGTTAAGGTCTTCAAGGTGTTTTTGTTGACCAGTGAGGAGATCCTGTAAAGGAATCTTGTTCTATGGTTGACCTTTTTGATTACGTTGGTGGCCATTTTATCACCGGAAAGATTAGCCTCCAGGATGGAACCTAGGTAGGTAATTTCATCTTTACGTGTGATAACATTGTCACCCAGTACAATGTAGTACAGTATGAGTACAGTATAGTACAAGTAAGTACAGTACGACTACAGTACAAGTGCATTACAGTACGAGTACAGTACAGTACAATGTAGTAGGCTACAGTACAAGTACGGTATCAGTACAGTACAGTACAATGTAGTAGGCTACAGTACAAATACGGTATCAGTACAGTATGTCATGAACGGGGCCTCCTGTGTGCACTCACTGCACTAGCAGCGCTGAGACACTGACACTTGATAATAATTATTAATTATTAAAATTATGACGTCATGAACGGGGCCTCCCGGTCTCTAAGGCCGCCCCTGAGTACATCACCACTTACATGGGTCTGATTTCATTATACAAACAGTAGCTAATCTGATTAAAAGTGGGCACATGTAAACACCTGATCGGATTTAACTTGCCCCATGTAAACACTTGATCCAAAACCTTCAATCGGGTTTATTTTAATCAGATTGGAAGAAAGGTGTCCATGTAAACGCACCTACTGAGTACAACTCTGCACCCCCTGCTCTCTCTCTAACCGTGCACAAACACCCAGCATCATGTTTTATATTCAGTGGTGGAAGAAGTACCTTGCGTCACCTTGTGAGTTTGTAGATCTGTTATCTTCAAAGGATTTTTTAAAATATACATACATTTGTTTTATACATTTGAAAACTTCTTAAACGTGACCTTCTGCCTAATCAGTACTTTAACTGTATATTTTGGTGCCAATACTTTTGTACTTTTACTCAAGTAAATCTTGAACACCGAACCAGACAATGTATACGATTTGGTACTGATACTTTTACTTAAGTACAAACTGCGAATACTTTCATCTTTTATTTTATTTTATTTTTATTTTTTATTTTTAACGTTTATTTCTTTTCAAAAAGAGCCGTCATTTTCAATGATGCCAAGATTACAAAAGGCATAATACATAAGCAGTGTAATATTAAAAATAAGAACAGCACCACAAAATTAGTACCATCATGTCAAAATAAGCAAAGACCAGTGTGAAATCAATACCGACATCTTATTTAACAGTCTTTATCCAAGGCGCTGTAATTTTGCATTACATTCACACACACATTCATACACTGATGGCAGAGGAAACCATGCAAGGCACCAACCTGCTCATCGGGAGCAACTAGGGGTTCAGAGTCTTGCTCAAGGACACTTTGACACAAACTCTGGGGGAGCCCGATCTGGGAACCTTTCGGTTCCCAACTGGCAACTCTACCCCTGAGCCACTGCCGCCCCAATAACTATTACGTATTTATCACGTAACGGTTCTTGCTAAAAATCAAGCAAATATTTCTCACGTAACAGTTTTCTTCCTGAAATCAAGCGAATATTTCTCACATAACGGTTGTTCCTGAAATCAGGCAAGTATTTCTCATGTAACAGTTTTCTTCCTGAAATCAGGCAAGTATTTCTCATGTAACGGTGGTTCCTGAAATCAGGCAAGTATTTCTCACATAATGGTTGTTCCTGAAATCAGGCAAGTATTTCTCATGTAACAGTTTTCTTCCTGAAATCAGGCAAGTATTTCTCACATAACGGTTGTTCCTGAAATCAGGCAAGTATTTCTCATGTAACAGTTTTCTTCCTGAAATCAGGCAAGTATTTCTCACATAACGGTTGTTCCTGAAATCAGGCAAGTATTTCTCATGTAACGGTTGTTCCTGAAATCAGGCAAGTATTTCTCATGTAACAGTTTTCTTCCTGAAATCAGGCAAGTATTTCTCATGTAACAGTTTTCTTCCTGAAATCAGGCAAGTATTTCTCATGTAACGGTGGTTCCTGAAATCAGGCAAGTATTTCTCACATAATGGTTGTTCCTGAAATCAGGCAAGTATTTCTCATGTAACAGTTTTCTTCCTGAAATCAGGCAAGTATTTCTCATGGAACAGTTTTCTTCCTGAAATCAGGCAAGTATTTCTCACATAACGGTTGTTCCTGAAATCAGGCAAGTATTTCTCATGTAACGGTTGTTCCTGAAATCAGGCAAGTATTTCTCACGTAACGGTTGTTCCTGAAATCAGGCAAGTATTTCTCATGTAACAGTTTTCTTCCTGCAATCAGGCAAGTATTTCTCACATAACGGTTGTTCCTGAAATCAGGCAAGTATTTCTCATGTAACAGTTTTCTTCCTGAAATCAGGCAAGTATTTCTCACATAACGGTTGTTCCTGAAATCAAGCAAGTATTTCTCACATAATGGTTGTTCCTGAAATCAGGCAAGTATTTCTCATGTAACAGTTTTATTCCTGAAATCAGGCAAGTATTTCTCACATAACGGTTGTTCCTGAAATCAGGCAAGTATTTCTCATGTAAGTTTTCTTCCTAAAATCAGGCAAGTATTTCTCACATAACGGTTGTTCCTGAAATCAGGCAAGTATTTCTCATGTAACAGTTTTCTTCCTGAAATCAGGCGAGTATTTCTCATGTAACAGTTTTCTTCCTGAAATCAGGCGAGTATTTATCACGTAACAGTTTAATTCCTGAAATCAGGCGAGTATTTCTCACATGACTGTTCTTCCTGGCATCAGGCAAGTATTGACAGGAGGTCCTTTCTCCAGGTTCCTGGATTCCTTGAACCGTACTAAACCCATTTGATCAAGGCATCATCATGCGCCGTGAAGGAGACTATAAGGTGAGAAACAGTCAATATCATGATTCACCATGCAACAACATTTATGTAAGGTGCAACTGTTACTTACTTACTTACGCCTACTGCCCCTTCTGGGGCATCGGCCGTCAACAAGCGATCTCCAGGCATCTCTGTCTTGAGCTGTTCTCTCCAGCTGGTTCCAGGTCATCTTCATGGTCTTGATGTCTGCCTCCAGGTGCAACTGTTACTGCATTCTAAATAGGCCTACATACAAGATTGCAGTTGCAACTGATTGCATTCTAACTACATGTGTAAACGCTACACGTAAGCTACATGATCACAGTTGTGTTACAGTCCACTGTACAGGCCATTTGGTTTCCAAAATGCTTAGTATTGTAGCAGTCGTCACGTGGCGCGCCTCATTGGTATGTGCCCAAAATAACAGATCTGTAAGCTGTTGAAAACACCATGAGCGGTGTGCAGGGTTGGGAAGCAACGGATTACAGGTAACGCTGTTATGTAATCGGAGTAAAAAAAAAGGTAAATGGCGTCTTACTAACTAACTGGATTACAGTAACGGGGATTACAGGCTTGATTACATTCTCCCCTCATCATTCTCCCCTTCCCCTTCCCCTCATCAATTTATTACAGGCTTGATTACATTCTCCCCTCATCAATTTATTACAGGCTTGATTACATTCTCCCCTCATCAATTTATTACAGGCTTGATTACATTCTCCCCTTGATTACATTCTCCCCTCATCAATTTATTACAGGCTTGATTACATTCTCCCCTCATCAATTTATTACAGGCTTGATTACATTCTCCCCTTGATTACATTCTCCCCTCATCAATTTATTACAGGCTTGATTACATTCTCCCCTTGATTACATTCTCCCCTCATCAATTTATTACAGGCTTGATTAGGCAGTAATTTTGCATTACATTCACACACACACATTCATACACTGATGGCAGAGGAAACCATGCAAGGCACCAACCTGCTCATCGGGAGCAATTAGGGGTTCACTGTGTGTGTCGCTGCCGCTACCCATAATGCACTGCACAGTGGGCACACAAGCAGCGGCGGTCCCAGCAGCACCACGTCAGAATCCAACTCTCCAGTCCCTATATTATATATATTATATTATATTCCATTATATCGCGTGATGATCTATAGCCAGCGGACACTCTGGTCAGTGATCTGTATAGGGGAAAACAGGAGGCGGGGTGTGTGTGTGGAGCGCTCTGTAGCTGCGGGGTCACGGGTGGAAAATGATACATTACGTTCAAATGGCACTCCAGTAGGCTATGCATTGCTCGCTATGATGCAGACATAACCATAACTCTATGGATCATATCATTAACATGCAGCTCTCAACAGCTTCTGTGTTGACCAGTGTGGTGGTCGTATCAAGATCATTTCAAAACGACATAGCCTACAACAATAGTTGATTTCTAAATGCAAACTGAATCAGTCTGTGATTAATTACAGCTGTTGGTCTCTCATTGCAAAGTTAAACTTGTCAGCTCAATCGCGCTATAATGTGTGTGTGTGTGTGTGTGTGTGTGTGTGTGTGTGTGTGTGTGTGTGTGTGTGTGTGTCTGCCATGTGAGAACGTATTTGTTAAAGTACCATTTGTTTTTCCAATAGGCCTATACCAATTGCTTTTGGCTGTATACATATTTTATTATAATGATTAGGAATTATTATTATAATGATTAGGAATAAAGTTACCTTTTGTACAAACTGTGCCTGAATAAGACTGTATTTTAAAATGAATCATAATGTTGGTAGGTCTACTTAAGAGCCAAATATTTTCTGAGGTGGTATCGTTGAGAACCACTGATTTAACTATTTCTGTAGTTTTTTCATTCTTGAAAAACATTCTTGTCTGGTTATCAATGATAAAACTTGTTTTATCTAATTAAATAGTTTTGCATGAAAGTAATCCAAAAGTAAGTGAAAGTAACCCCTTACTTTTGAAATTGTGGTACTCTCATTACGTTACTCAATTTTTTGCAAGTAACTTGTAACTGTAGGGGATTACTTTTTAAATGTAACCTTCCCAACCCTGGCGGTGTGTGGATGGTTTGTATGTTTGTTCTTTTGGACACCGTCCGTTACACACATTACGTGTGCTATGTATCTGTATTAAGAGTCGATGATTGATGTACACTACTAGATTATAGCCAAATTGGCAGTTGATAAAAAATAATGTAGTCTATCTCTGTTCAGGAATGTTGCACAACGGTGAATGATGGAGAAGTTCCATAACTTAGACATAACCGTCACTTCTAAAACTAAAATAAAGGGAGCTGCTACTTCAGAGATGTTTACTCACCCCTGGAATCCATTACAATGGTGGAAATGGAACATTAACAGCCAACGAGAGTTGCATAAATCCTTTATTTCGGCGATAAGTCTGTTCTCTCACACTGTTCTCTGTATATTGAACCATCTAGTGGCCTAACATTATGGTAATTGTTTGGGTCAGGCCGAGCCTCGGGCCGACCCGGGTAGGGTAGGGCTGGGCCTTAATTTTCGGACCCGTTGTGAACGCTACGTCTCCCCCTCTCCCACCCCCCCTCATCCTCCCCTCTCCCCCCTTGGTTGTGTGGGTTCGTTTCCCATCAGTGCGATTGTTATTAACACTGTACAGACTCACGGTCCAGTAAGACCTGCCACTAACTCGTCATCCGGGGAGCTTCTCCCCGGAGTCTCTTTTTGTCTCCCACTCTGCAGTTCCATGGACTTGTATTATGGACCCCCAGCTGCCTATCAAGAGTGTGACTGTGGACCCGGCCTTCTCCCAGAGCACGGCCAAGGACTGCTACCATATCATAGTACACCACCTCACTGTATTTTATCTTCCTCTTAATCCAAGTGCATTTTTGTGGCTCTTGAATCAGAGACAGGTACTTGCCCATCTCTTCCAAAACAAGTCATTTTTTTCACCCTTCAGCATGTATAGGAGTCTTCTTTTGTGAACAGCTCACGTGTCATGACTGATTGTGCTGACATATTTCCATTGCTGACCCACGGCAAAGGCCAGGTCTGGGTTGGTATGGGTGTTCCATCGTGCAGAGAAGAAGCTTGGGGGCACTTTTGGGTCAAACAACAGTAGTGAGTTGGTGCTAGAGAATTGAAGTCTCCTGTATATGGGCCATTCTACCGAATCGGTTCAAATTCAGAGTTGGAAATTGTGTGAAATTTGTATGCTATTTTGGAAAAACTTTTACCATATTCATGTCGCACCAGATCTAAGGGACACATATTTCATAAAGGCAGACTCAATTATCATATTGTATTTTAATAATGTAAGTGTTTGTTTTTCCTTGGCAGACCTTGGAGATCTGGGCGGTGTTGGGCGCGGAGCCCGAAGCTAACGAGACCTTCACGGTGCTGCTGTCCAGCCCCAGCGGAGGAGCCCGTCTGGGGGGAGCGGCTCCACCGTCCAGCCCCAGCGGAGGAGCCCGTCTGGGGGGAGCGGCTCCACCGTCCAGCCCCAGCGGAGGAGCCCGTCTGGGGGGAGCAGCTCCACCGTCCAGCCCCAGCGGAGGAGCCCGTCTGGGGGGAGCAGCTCCACCGTCCAGCCCCAGCGGAGGAGCCCGTCTTGGGGGAGAGGCTGCACACCTACATCACCGTCCTGGAGAACCTGGCTCTGTCCGGCCTGTTCCGCATCGGACCCACGCTGAACAGGTCAGCGCTGAGCATCACACCACACACCGCATCCACAAAAAAAGATATTTATTTAGGCACGCACGCGCACGCACACACACTGTAGGTTTAATATCTCTACCTGTGTATTTGCTGTTCAGAACTAACACAGAGGTGGTGGCCACGGAAGGGAGCGTGGTCTTCCTGAAGGGGGCGTGGTCTTCCTGACCGCTTCCCGTAGCAACGGTCTGGACTCTGCCGTCGGTGTGCAATGGGAGACGCAGTCTGAGAGCGCCGCGGCCGCAGGTGAGATGACGAGATGACTTCATGGTGTAATTTAATTGACTGGTTCTCCAACTGATGCGTATTTGGCCACGGACCCCCATCTGAAAATATGTTGTGCTTGACCAGTCATTAGTCCTACAAGTTGCTACAACCTATCTCAAACCCTCACCCTAACCCTAACCTCCCACGGGGCAGCACACCAAAACCTAACCTTAACCCTCTCCCAAACACACCTCACCAACCTTAATCCGGTCGCGTTAACGCACCCCTCACCAACCTTAATCCGGTCGTTTTAATGCACCAATGTCTAACCAATGCTATGTCTAACCAAAGTGTGCCTCCCCAGTGGTGCCCAGAAGAGAAGATTTATTACAGCAACAAAAAAATACCAATCCAGAAAATAATTGCAATTGCACAAACTCGCAAGCGTGGCACAAACTCCTGCGCTGTGAGCTTGTACATCTGCTACTTTTGAACATCCAACATATCAATGGATAAAGTGGTTAAAATGATTGTGATGCCACGTTAACTACTGTTGATGCACCTTCACCATACCTTTGTAGCTTTATAACAATCCAGTATTTGTTGTCAGATTGTTTATTTGGATTTCTTTCTCATTTCACCTTCCTTCAATCTTCGCCTCCGTTTCCCTTCTCTTTCACTGTAGTCGGGGGATATTAATAAAATCTGGGAATACATTTCTTACCAAGAATTTTCTTCACCAATGTGTTTGTAAAGGTGTCTACTAACATATCCCACATTGGTTTCTATTCAACCACCCTAGGGGAATTTCTGACAGCTGCTGAAACCATTAGCCTATAACGTAAAATGTTCTAAATTTCATTATGTTTTAAGTAGCATGATTCTGAATCCATTCCAAGCATTAGTTTTTCACCAAAAACAATCCTTGGGCCAAAAATGGCCATATCCGTCATCACAAATGTGATGACGTCAGTGCACATTTGGGCAAGTGGCTATGGCCGAATTTAGCACAAGGAGTGTTTTTCGTGCAAAACGAATGCTTGGAATGGGTTCAGAATCATGAAAAACCCCTAGTTTGACCATAGACCCCCTAGTTTGGCCATAGCCACTTGCCCAAATATACCCAAATGTTTTGACCTCATCAACCATTTTTAGGAGTGTTTTTAGTGCAAAACTAATGCTTGGAATGGATTCAGAATCATGAAAACACCCTAGTTTGACAAGCATAATGAAATTTAAAACATTATGCCTTATAATGGTTGTATGGCACACCAACTTTCAGCAGCTGTAAAAACTTCCCCTAGGGTGGTTGAATAGAAACCAATGTGGGATATGTTAGTAGACACCTTTACAAACACATTGGTGAAGAAAGTTCTTGGTAAGAAATGTATTCCCAGATTTGACACTATACTGACGATATTCCCTGACTACTGGGGTAAATGGATTGTAAAATGGATTCATGATGATGGTGTGTGTGTGTTTCTTGCAGAGGGCAGCATCCCAGTGCTGGGCGTGTACCAGACCTTCCAGAGGGCAGCGTCCCAGTGCTGGGCGTGTACCAGACCTTCAGCAGAGGGCAGCGTCCCAGTACTGGGCGTGTACCAGACCTTCAGCAGAGGGCAGTGTCCCAGTGCTGGGCGTGTACCAGACCTTCAGCAGAGGGCAGTGTCCCAGTGCTGGGCGTGTACCAGACCTTCCAAGAGAACCCTACGTCGGCCTGGTGCGCCATCCCCGACGACGGAGCCTCCTCCCTGGCTATGAGACTGGACAGAACGCCCCCTGTTGGATCAGCTCACACCCTGGCCACTCTGTGCAGATGGCAAGGGATCTTTGTCCCCATACAGGTACATACAGACCATCTCTCCTCTCTATAAGCACCTTGCATTTACCTCCATTTTGTTTTCTGTCGGGTGGAAACCTTGGATGTTCAAGACTACTTTTCAGGAAATACTCTCATCTCTTACAAAACAAGTCAACAAGATACTGCACTTTTTAAGCTTTCAGCATGTATATGAGTCTTCTTTTGTGAACAGCTCAAGTGGCATGACTGAGGTGCTGACATATTTCCATTGCTGACCCAAAGCAAAGGCCAGGGCTGGGTTGGTATGGGTGTTCCATTGTGCAGAGAAGAGGCTTGGTGGCACTTTTGGGTCAAACAACAGTAGTGTGTTGGTGCTAGAGGCCCATTGGCTCTGTGTCTCTCCATTTGATGATGTTTGGCTATAACCCAAACATGATCTGCAGATCAGCTTCCACCAACTTCTTCTAATAACAACTTCTAATACCACCTTTTCTAAACACGTCCTTCTAACACCACCTCCTTCTAACACGTCCTAACACCACCTCTTTCCATGTTGGTGAAAGCTGATCTGCAGAAGACATGATGATGTTAATTCACTCACTCCCACTGGTACCAGCGCCTGCCTTCTATGCAGGGGTCTTCAATTCCCAATACAAGGATTGGAGTTACAGCCAAACATCCTCAAATGGAGAGACACAGAGCCAAGGGGGCTTGTTTGACCCCAAAGAAGCTTCTTCTCTGCACAATGGAACACCCATACCAACCCAGACCTGGCCTTTGTCGTGTGTCAGCAATGGAAATGCGTCAGTACCTCAGTCATGCCACTTGAACTGTTCACAAAAGACTTGTATACACACTGAAGGGTGAAATAGTGCAGTATCTTGTTGTCTGTTTTGGAAGAGATCTCTGCTTCAAGTGCCACAACATTGGACTCAGATTAAGATGAACCTGGCAATAGGAGACCTTATGATTATGGACGATTCAGTGCCACAGAGCTTGTGGGTGTCGGGACGAGTCAAGTAGATGACACCTGATGCAAAGTGAAGAGTCACATATGATACCTGATGAAAGGGGCTTGTCAGATGTACGTGCAGATGTATGTATGTGCATATCACCCAGCTAAGCAGCACAGTCAGTGTAGGTGAAGTCAGGGTTCATATCTACAGGTCACCATGACCACAGCGTCTCCATGCATGAGACATCAGACTTCCCATCTTGTGACTACGACGTCACTACGCTGCCACCACCACCATCACTGTGCTGAACCAACGAGGGGATGCCAACGATCTCCTCCACGTGGGTCATCGTCAGCTGACAGCAACATGGATTCATCTCAGCCAATCACGATAGAACAACAACATTCCGCCATGTTTGCTATAATTGTGTTATTCACGGAATAGAAACTTTATCCAGGACTCAGGAACGGACTTTGTAACTATGGAATAACGCCATGTCAAGCCTGGATCTGTAACATCTTTTCACTGAGAATCAATTTGTATAAATTCCACTAAACTTTATAATTCGGCATGGTCTGAATTCCTGCATCTTCCTAATTAGTTTTTAAGGGTCTTTTACCAAGGTGTTTTATCCATTGCCTGGATTGTGTTCAGGCTTCAATGGTTTTTCTAGGATTGGCAAAGGTTACTAAAGGATTTTAACCCATTTTGGGTGGGAACCCCTTTTGGTGTTTTAAAGCATGATGTTATACTTTAGCTATTGAAAAATAGCAGATTCAGATTCATTTGGTTCCATTCAAAGTTCTCTGAAAGGTTTATCCATTGTGCTATCTTAAACGGACAGCGCACTATATTTGACAACTACTAAGGTTTTCTAAAATGGTTCTTTAATTACTGCCTTAAACTGACAGTCCTATATTTTAACAATGAATCCATGAATTGAACAAGGTGGACCCTCTTGTAAACAAGTGTAATGCTTAATTGGGTCGTCCACTCACAGTTAACAGTCTTTGTATTGAAATTCAGGACCCTGATGAAGACCGTATAGGTTGAAACATGTCGGTTCAATAAAGTTTCCTCCTTTTAACATTAAGTGTGCCCGGATCTCCTCTTTGTTCTACAGTCGTTGTATTGAGTTTGTGCTTGAAGTGTAATGTAATTCTGCAAACTGTTAATAAATATTTCAATCAATATTTCAATCAAATTCTATAACTATTACCCTAGAGTTGGGTTCTGCTTGACGTTTCTTCCTAAGGGAGGGAGTTTTTTCCCGTTAACACTGTCGCAATATTGCTTGCTCTGGGCGGCTGTCCTTTGTTCTACATGTAAAGTGTCTTGAGACAACTTGTTGTAATTTGACAGTTTAATAAAATGGAATTGAATTGTGTATCAGGCATAAATGCATGTGTTCTGACAGGTGGGTGAATATAATTGTGCAGTAAAATTGTACTATAAAACTATATTTGTACTTAAAGTATTTGTACGTATAAAGCTGTTTAATTGTGTTTTAAACCAATGCAAGGGAATGCTTGACGTGTCTCTGTAAAGATGTTTAATTGTTTTGAACCAATGCAAGGGAATGTTGGATGTGTCTCTCTGTAAAGATGTTTAATTGTTTTGAACCAATGCAAGGGAATGTTTGATGTGTCTCGGTATAGCGGATTAATTGTTCTGATGAACTAATGCAAAAATAACAAATTATCTTTTTTTTTCTTTTTCTTTTAACTTCTGTGTCTATTGTCTGTTTTTGTTAGACACATATTATAACCCACATTCAATACATCATCAATATATATCACCCACATTCAATACATCAACAACAAAGCCAATACGAAACAGGCTGTCTTAAACAACAAAGGGACACTACAAAGTGTGTATATTCTAAACATTTAAATAAAAGTACTGTATTTGAAGCCCCAGTAGTAAATAGTAGTGCAAGTGATAGTTTTTAGTTAAATATGTTTATCGTAATTATTACAGAAAAGATATTGGTTCTGTTCAGAATTTGTCGCGTCATGTCTTTCCACAAAATAATAGAAAAAGCTCAAAAGGGGCTCGATAAGACAGTTCGATAAGGTGCTAGTTATGAATAAAAAATAACGAGCTCCATCGCTAGTCCTCCCTCACCAGCACGCTGGCGGGAGCTTCTTCACACCCCGACCAATCTATAAATCTTTGTGCATAGTTCAATTTGAACAAGGCCCTTTGCCTTACCAATCGCCCTATTTAGCTTTATATTCATTGTTAATAACTTGATTGACTTTGAATGACGCTACAGGATAATAGGCACCACTATAATACGTTCTTTATGCATTTTCTTTCTTGATAAGCACTTTTCTACCTTTTGAGGTTAAAGTAATAACGTACAAACATGAGTGATAATTGATTCTTATGCATTCTGTTAGCTGCTTGGTAAGCACACTTTACTAATTTAATTTACTCTCATTTTAGTTATACAAAAGTGTGCTTACCAAGCAGCTGTTTTGAAAGAAATCCCAGAGCTGATTGTGTTAAACACTTAAGCCCTATATATACTTTGAGCGGTCACGACCAGAAGTGAGGAGGCAGAGGCAGAAGATACATCAAACCCCAAAGGTGCATGGGCCCGTAAATGTCAGTGTCCATAACATACATGGTAACAATAAAACCTGCATGCATATCGGCCTTTAATACACCCCACCCTCAGGCGCTACCATCCACAGGGGTGCTCTAGCACATGGGTTCCCAAAGTGGGGTCCGGGGACCCCCAGCGATCCTTGAGGGAGTTCCAGGGGGTCCCCAGCTAAATTATAGTTAGGAACCAAATGGACCCTTATGGGTATGTAACTCTGAGAGTGTACAAATAGAACCAACGGGTCCATTTGGTTCCATTTGAACCGAGTTAAATTACCGACAGAGGCCAAACACATACCTCTACTGCACCCTATAAGCATGTGGTCCGAGACCATGGACTATAGCCTGTCACTTTTCCGTGATTTTCACCTTTTTTTCAAATCCTCCGTAATCGTGAAAAATGGCATCCTATAGCATGGATACACTAGCAATGCTAGTGTATCCATATATATTTATCAGTATAGGCTGCTTATTATGAGTTTCCTTGGACATGTTACTGTTTGGCAATTGTCCTCCACAGAAGATGTCCGTCGTGGGCCACTGTCCTGTGGGTGTGACGTAGGCCTGATCATCCGACTCTCCCCATTGGCCAGGCGGTCACGTGACTTTGCTGTCTTCCTGGAGTGTGGGCTTTATAACCACAGTCTGTGGCAACAGCTCTTCGAGTAGCAACGCAGCTCTCCCTGCAGCCGATGCCATACTCTGTTAAGCCACTTGTCATTAGTTTGTGTTTCTGTTCTGCTTTGTTTGTGCCTGTGAGAGAGGACGTCTGTTTGGTAGGTGTAAGTTGTAGTTTTTGTCCCTGTATGCTTGTTAGGGTCAGATGTCCGAACTCTGGTCTTTTGTAAGTAACTATATTTACATATGCAAAGCCTTTGTTAATATTCTGATACCCAATATTCTGAGCCTTTGTAGATATATATTTCATTCATTTTGAGCCATTACATATATATCTATTTATTCTGTCATGAGCAAGTCTGTAAATAGCTTTTTATTAAATAATTTTACATAAGTGACATCAGTTTCGTCCTTCCAACTATTATGGGCCAAGTTTGCCCCTAGACCAAGAGTGGTCCGTAATACGGTCCGAGACCATGGACTATAGCCTGTCGCTTTTCCGTGATTTTCACCTTTTTTTCAAATCCTCCGAAATGGTGAAAAATTGGCATGCTATAGCATGTGGTCCGAGACCATGGACTATAGCCTGTCGCTTTTCCGTGATTTTCACCTTTTATTCAAATCCTCCAGAATCATGAAAAATTGCACCCTATAGAGCGTCGCAGTCCCGTCCCCTACCAGGGCCCAGGAAATGATTCTCCGTTCATTTTCCTCATGGACATTTCAGAAAGTATTTATATAAAGATGTTTACGCCGCGGACAAAGCCAACTCTTGTCGTGACAAATCATGACAACAAACACAATTTTTTGGGCCGAACAAATAATTAGAAAGAAGAAAAAAACGGCAGGTTACAACACTTTTTGTGTTGTTTTTCTTCTTTGTAATTATTTGTTTGGTCCAAAATATTGTTTGTTGTCATGAGTTGTCACGACTCGAGTTGGCTTTGTCCGCGGCGTAACCGTCTTTAAATAAATACCTTTTGAAATGTCTATGGGAAAAATACATTGGGAATCATTTCCTGGGCCTGGCGTCGTCATGAAAGGGGGTGGGACTGCGACGCTCTATAGCATGCAGTCCGAGACCATGGACTATAGCCTGTTGCTTTTCCTTGATTTTCACCTTTTTTTTTTAAATCCTCTGAAATCGTGAAAAAAGGCACACTATAGCATGTGGTCCGAGACCATGGACTATATATAGTCTGTCGCTTTTTCGTGATTTTCACCTTTTTTTCAAATCCTCCGAAATCGTGAAAAAATGGCACCCTATAGCATGCAGTCCAAGACCATGGACTATAGCCTGTCGCTTTTCCGTGATTTTCACCTTTTTTTCAAATCCTCCGAAATCGTGAAAAATGGCACCCTATAGCATGCAGTCCGAGACCATGGACTATAGCCTGTCGCTTTTCCGTGATTTTCATCTTTTATTCAAATCCTCCAGAATCATGAAAAATTGCACCCTATAGAGCGTCGCAGTCCCGCCCCCTACCAGGGCCCAGGAAATGATTCTCCGTTCATTTTCCTCATGGACATTTCAGAAAGTATTTATATAAAGATGTTTACGTCGCGGACAAAGCCAACTCTTGTCGTGACAAATCATGACAACAAACACAATTTTTTGGGCCGAACAAATAATTAGAAAGAAGAAAAAAACGCTTTTTGTGTTACATTTACAATTTACAATGTAGTCATTTATCAGACGCTCTTAATCCAGAGTGATTTACATTAAGCAAGAACAAAAATCATGGCGATACATCACATACATAAAAAGTAGTTATCATGTAACATGCGTAAGCTAAGAACGTAACAGTGGAATCTCTATATAATGAAACTACATACTAAATGGTGCATTTATATAGCGGCTTTATCCAAGGCGCTTTACATAGATTGTGCATTACATTTACCCATTCACACACCGATTGCGGTGGAAGCCATGCAAGGTACCAACCAGCACATCGGGAGCAATTTTGGGTTCAGTGTCTTGCCCAAGGACACTTCGACATGTAGACAGGAGGAGCCGGGATTCGAATGGCCGACCCATGGATCATTGGACGACCTGCTCTACCTCTTGAGCCACAGTCGCCCCTATAGTGATGTATTATTACTATACATATACTATAGATCTTGTCGATATAGACGTAAATTATTTAGTGATGTATTATTACTATAGCCATGTAATCTTTGCACGAGTGTATGGAATAGATGTTTATATATGGCAGGATTAGCCTAAATTGCACTCATTTAGGGGAAATGAGTGCTAACAAGTCTATTGGTACCAGTTACTACACATGTTTAAGCAAACAAGCATCAATCTATTTGATTCCCACAGAAGAGTAGTTAAGGCCTTGACACATTGTCAGGACCGGGATTCGAACCCAGGACCTTCTGCTTTCCAGGCAGCCTCTCTACCCATTCAGCTGCCTCTTCTCATCAACACAATGATTCTAAAACATCTTCATGTCAAGGACACCCAAATGAATAATAGGTATTTGGCCACAGACCCCCATCTATGATTCAGATAGAAGAGCCTTGTCTGGGTTTGAACCCACAACCTGAGGATCATGTACACAGTGTCTTAACAGAGGGAGCCACCAAGTTCTCTCTAATCATCCACACTTTTAGGGTGTTCTTTGGGTGTCACTCTTTAAAACATGTGTTGGGCAGAAAGACATGAGCTGGACTTGAACCCATGACCTGTGGCTCACATACACAGCAGTTTAACCCAGAGAGCCACCATGCTCCTCCTCTGCTTTGCATCTTTTTCCAGTGTTCTTCTCAAAAACATGCTCCAGCGTGAAAGAAGAATGAGCTCAGCTGGGTTTGAACTCACAACCTCTGGCTCACATAGACATTGTCTTAACACTGGGAGCCACAGAGCTCTCTTTGATTCAGCTCTCTGAGATTCCTCATAGTTTTGCTTCTGTTTTAGGTTGTTCTTCTGGTTGTCACTTCAAATGGGGCCTTGGGATCATATACAGAGCATCTTAACAGTGTTTGCTGTTCCATCTCATGTGTCTTTGATGCTTTTAAGTGTTATCATGGATGTTAGTCAGATAATACAGAGGAGAAACCATGACAGAACACAGAGAGCCCGGTAGCTCAGTGTGTTACATGGCTGAACACATGATCCAGACGTTGTGGGTTCAAATCCCGCTCTGCTCTTTGCTCTGAAACTTTACTTTGAAGAACGAAGAAGATATAAGCGCCCGGAAATCTCACTCAGACAGGAGAACGCTGTGGTGGCGCAATGGTTAGAGACCCTACCTGCACCAGCGGAAAGACTCTACCTGCTCCATCACTCGCGAGTTCTCCTACCGGTTGATAAGTCATGGACCATGTATGGGCCCGGGACCATGTATGGGAGTGGGCGGTGGTGCCCCCCGGTGGTCTAGGACAATAAAACAAGGTGGTTATGAAAATAAAATCCAGATCTGGCTGAAATCTTAATACAAGGAGAGAGAGAGAGACAGGAAGTGGTGTGACTAGAGAGAGGAAGTGAGAGAGAGGAAGGGGGTGTGGATAGAGAGGAAGGGGTGTGACTACAGAGAGGAAGTGAGAGAGAGGAAGGGGGTGTGGCTAGAGAAAGGAAATGAGAGAGAGGAAGTGAGAGAGAGGAAGGGGGTGTGGCTAGAGAAAGGAAATGAGAGAGAGGAAGTGAGAGAGAGGAAGGGGGTGTGACTAGAGAGAGGAAGGGGGTGTGGCTAGAGAAAGGAAGTGAGAGAGAGAAAGGGGTGTGGCAGAGAGGAAGGGGGTGTGGCTAGAGAAAGGAAATGAGAGAGAGGAAATGAGAGAGAGGAAGGGGGTGTGACTAGAGAGAGGAAGGGGGTGTGGCTAGAGAAAGGAGTGTGGCAGAGAGAAAGGGGGTGTGGCTAGAGACAGGAAGTGGTGTGACTAAAGAAAGGAAGTGAGAGAGAGGAAGTGGGTGTGGATAGAGAGGAAGGGGTGTGACTACAGAGAGGAAGTGAGAGAGAGGAAATGAGAGAGAGGAAGGGGGTGTGACTAGAGAGAGGAAGGGGGTGTGGCTAGAGAAAGGAGTGTGGCAGAGAGAAAGGGGGTGTGGCTAGAGACAGGAAGTGGTGTGACTAAAGAAAGGAAGTGAGAGAGAGGAAGTGGGTGTGGATAGAGAGGAAGGGGTGTGACTACAGAGAGGAAGTGAGAGAGAGGAAGGGGGTGTGGCTAGAGAGAGAGAGAGAGAGAGAGAGGGGGGGGTGTGACTAGAGAAAGGAAGTTAGAGAGAGGAAGTGGGTGTGACTACAGAGAGGAAGTGGGTGTGGATAGAGAGGAAGGGGTGTGACTACAGAGAGGAAGTGAGAGAGAGAGAGGGGTGTGGCTAGAGACAGGAAGTGGTGTGACTAGAGAAAGGAAGTGAGAGAGGAAGTGGGTGTGGATAGAGAGGAAGGGGTGTGACTACAGAGAGGAAGTGGGTGTGGATAGAGAGGAAGGGGTGTGACTACAGAGAGGAAGTGAGAGAGAGGAAGGGGGCGTGACTAGAGAGGAAGGGGGTGTGGCTAGAGAAAGGAGTGTGGCAGAGAGGAAGGGGGTGTGGCTAGAGACAGGAAGTGGTGTGACTAGAGAAAGGAAGTGAGAGAGAGGAAGTGAGAGAGAGGAAGTGGGTGTGACTACAGAGAGGAAGTGAGAGAGAGGAAGGGGGTGTGGCTAGAGAAAGGGAATGAGAGAGAGGGGACACTAGAGAAGGAAGAAAGAAACTAGAGAGAGAAGAAAGACACTAGAGAAGGGAGAGAGAAGAGAGAAACTAGAGAGAGAAGAAAGAAACTAGAGAAGACACTAGAGAGAGAAAATAGAGAAGGAAGAGAGAAACTAGAAAAGAAAGAAACTAGAGAAGACACTAGAGAAGAAAGACAGAAACTAGAGAAGGAAGAGAGAAACTAGAGAACGAAAAGAGAGAAACTAGAGAGAGAAGAAAGAAACTAGAGAAGAACGAAAAGAGAGAAAATAGAGAAGGAAGAGAGAAACTAGAGAAGACACTAGAGGGAGAAGAAAGACACTAACATTGTTTCATAGAAAGTGTGTTTCATAGGAAGTGAGTTTCATAGTAAGTTAGAAATATGTGTGTTTCATAGGAAGTTTCTCTCATAGAAAGTGAGTTTCATCGTAAGTTAGAAATATGTGTGTCACAGTCATCAAGTAGACAGGGTTTTTGTATTTTTTATACAGATTTACAGTTCAGCAAAAACAGTTAAATAGTACTTAAAGTGTATCCTTATACCTGGGTGACATGTTTTTACATTTTTGTATGCATAGCTTATCTCAACACATAACTTTTATTCCAGGGATAAACTAGCATATCACAAGATCTACCATCAGTGTAGTATCCTTCATGATTTTTTAAATCCTCGAATAAAAAATTAACTTTCCCTGCATTCCGTATGACCTATCCGATTAAAACACACCACACGCAGAATAGTCCGTATATCGTTCAGCAGCTTCCAAAGTCCACCCCAAATTTAATTCACATGGTGGTTTAGGCAATTCCATCCGTAGGGGGGCGCTTATTGCAAAAACATGCTTTTTGGTATAAATCCACTGTTTGCAACAGCGAGACACTGTACATAATTTGGGTAAATAAACATAATTTGGGTAAAGCCCTTCAGGTACTCTTCTCGATCCACTGCTGGTGTAGAGGTGTCCTCATGATGCATCAGGCAACCCAGAAAAAAATAAATAAAAGCAAAAGATTTAGTTACATAGACATAACAATTAACATCCCTAGCTGGAATACTGTAATTGTGAAAAAAAAACATAGCAGTGGACTTAGGCATAATGCAGTTGTGTCTAGGTCTCCCTGTCGACTAATCCAATAGTTATGAAATAATCACTAAGAAAATGAGCTATTGCAGCCATAGTTTGGCTTAATGTTCTCTCCCGTGTCACTGACAGAGTCACTATGTCGTGAAGTCCTTCAGGACCTCCAGAACTTTGAGTAGAACTCAGCTGTATGACACCTTCTTCCAGCTGCCGCCAGCACTATGAGTAGAACTTCCACTGTATGACACGATAAGTCGATGACCGTGGCGCCGCCAGCACTATGAGTAAAACTTCCACTGTATGACAACTTGGTGCGGTACCTTGGTACTACACGGCACAGTGACTCTGTCAGTGACACGGACAGAACATTGGAGCAAAACTAGGTCTGCAATAGCTCATTTTCTTAGTGATTATTCCATAACTATTGGATTAGTAGACAAGGAGTCCTGTGCCCGGCCTCGACACTAACTACATTATGCCAGCTGTAGACTCTGTCCACTGCTATGTGGTTCACAACTACATTATGCCAGCTATAGACTCTGTCCACTGCTATGTGGTTCACAATTACATTATGCCAGCTGTAGACTCTGTCCACTGCTATGTGGTTCACAACTACATTATGCCAGCTATAGACTCTGTCCACTGCTATGTGGTTCACAATTACATTATGCCAGCTGTAGACTCTGTCCACTGCTATGTGGTTAGAACTCAGCTGTATGGCACCTTCAGGACTTTGGTAATTTACAGTATATATATATATGGTTAAATTATTACCCTCAGGCAGGGTCTGGTGTTTTCCACTGAGGTCAAACACAAAGGTCATGGGTCACAAAGCGAAGCACACAGTTATATTTATAATCCATTCATTTCAACAGTAGAATAATGAGCTGTGTGGCTGTGTGGCCCGGTTGAAAAAAATAGTAGTAGTAGTATTGTCTCAGTTAACTAGGATCACAGGTAAACCAATAACAACATCGGCCTAACATTATAATGGTGTGTAAAACAGAAAATTCACCACGGACAAGACCAAGTCTTGCCATGGACACATTTGTCCGTGTACGGACATATTAATGACCTCTTAAACATTTAGAAAATACACATTAAAATAAATCCAACACAACTTTCAAACATGTCTGTGGAATCTATGAAATATATGCAGAAGTTTGATCTGCGACACAATTGTATCAGTACATTGAAATGCCAGATAACCAATGAACAATGAATGTTCAAGTAGCAAGATATCTAAATTAGATTTTTAACATAATCCATTCATCATGTCATTCATCCCCAATGCATGTCTTTTGAAGATTAGTCATATCACATGTGGCAGCCAAGTCTATGGACCTTTTAATGTTTGTTTAGAGCACTAATACGTAAATCATTTGCCAGCCAAGTCTATGAACTTTAATGTTAGGGTTAGGGTTAGGTCTTTAAATAAATACTTTTTGAAATGTCTATGGGAAAAATGCATTGTGATTCATTTCCTGGGCCTGGCGTCGTCATGAAAGGGGGCGGGACTCTGACACTCTATAGCCAGCTCCTCCATAGCACCCCCAGTCACAATTTAACCCTAACCCTAACCCTTAACCCTAACCCTAGTTCCAAATCATCATTTAGCTGGAACTCCCACAAGTACCCCCTGGGGGTCCCCGGACCCCACTTTGGGAACCACTGCGACAAAGTATAAAATAAGCATCAAAAGATGACATAAAAAAAAGAATATACAAGGTTTCTAACTGACAGTTGTTCCTTTTATAGCACTCTACAGTGTATGTTTACGCATAGTTTCATTATATAGATATTCCACTGTTAGGTTCTTAGCTTACGTATGATTCTTGACGACTTGATGTATTTATGTATTAGCATGTTTTAGTTTGTACGTAGGTGTGTGTGTGTGTGTGTGTGTGTGTGTGTGTGTGTGTGTGTGTGTGTGTGTGTGTGTGTGAGTGTGGCCTCTTACCGTCTGCGGTTGGGTTTCCCAGGATGGTGGTGACCTCCTTGTTGGTGGGGTTCTGGCCCAGCTGCCCAGAGCACTACAGATATCGGCCACCAGGTTCTCACCAGCTCTGTCAAAGAGACCGAACGCCTCCTTGAAGTCTGGACACAAACAAGACAAGACACACACACAAAGACACACACACACACCTTTGAATGCGGCGAAACGGAATTCAACATCGAGAGAGTAAATCTATAACCGCGTACATCTTGTGTCATATATTAAATTATACATGCATTTATTGTACAGTATACATGTACTGTGTACTGTACTATTTATGCCATGAGTCATGACTGTCACTCCATCAACTTTCCCTGACTGAAGTGAGAAACATAATTAAATAAACTAGCGCCACGCCAAAAAAAGAATACAAATACAAACAAAAATTTAAACAAGCCCTCTAAATCCTGACCTAAGCTTTCTGAAAAACCTATATTTATGGCTTATATTACACTTATTACACTATTACACTTATTACACTATTACACTGTTGCACGATTACACTGTTGCACTTATTACACTTATTACACTATTACACTGTTGCACTATTACACTGTTGCACTTATTACACTGTTGCACGTATTACACTATTGCACTTATTACACTATTACACTACTATACTATTACACAATTAACACTATTACATGTATTGCACTTACACTATTACACCATTACACTATTACACTTAATACACTATTACATGTATTGCACTTACACTATTACACCATTACACTATTACACTTAATACACTATTACACTTATTAGTTATTACACTAATTGCACTTATCAGGTTGAGGGACTGAGTGAACATAGAGCTTTGGATAACATATATATATGTAGGGAACATTGAGGGAACACAGGGCTGAGGGAACATAGGATAACTTAAATAATATGTCATAAAATAAATACTACTACTTTTTTGTATCATTGCTCTCATGGCTTTGTCACTGTTAGAGCTCCAAAAACCTGTTCTAGGTCCTTATTTAGATCAGTTATTATTAAACAACCAAACTCGTATCTTAGTTAAAAGAAGTGAGGTAAAGTTAACAGAAGTTTTTAAATAAATGTAGTGGAGTAAAAGTACAATATTTGCCTCTTCTATTGGAGTAAGTATTGGAAATGGGAAATACTCAAGTAAAGTACAAATACCTCAACATTATTGTACTTAAGTAGGCCTACAGTACGTAAATGTACTTAGTTACTTTGCACCAGTGGTTTCAAGGCCCATTATTTATTCTACATTTGAGCCCAAATGGATCTGATGAAATGTAGCCTCTCCCAAAATGTAGAATATTTCTGGTGTCATTGTTGGATAAGATTTTGTCCACAATTCCATGCTGTATTATGTATTAATGTTGGCACCACAGGAGAGATACAGAGAGTAAGGCTGTATTATGTATTAATGTTGGTACCACAGGAGAGATACAGAGAGTATTATGTATTATGTATTAATGTTGGTACCACAGGAGAGATACAGAGAGTATTATGTATTATGTATTAATGTTGGTACCACAGGAGAGATACAGAGAGTAAGGCAAACGTTGATCAAAATAACAATTCTTCTACATTCTCTAATTGTGTAGACTTAGTATAAATTAACTGATGCAGGAGAGGAGAGTGTGAAATGAAACCAAATGGACCCACAAGCGTTCATTTTCTTTAATGTCCATTTGGCGGGGACCACCTGGAACCCCCTGAAGGACCACTGAATAAATACCCCTGCTTTACACCACTGACTACAACACACCATTAGTGTCTTAAAAGGATCCCTGGCTAAAGACAAATATGCCTTAAAACAGTATACTTGCCCCTCTACAGTATAACTAAAATTACAAAATAAAAACACTTTCATAAAAAGAAAATGTTTCACTCAATAGGAACTACTCCTGTCGGAAGTTGATGTCATATATAATATGTGTATATATAGAATGATGTCATATGCCTATGGAATGTATGGAATGCACATGCTAATAAAAAGTATATAAAATATTGCTTTGCTCATATTAACCTTAGGAAGTATTAAATTGTTTTTATTAGCATATGCATTCCATACATTCCATAGGACTAGACCATTATGGACATATGACATCATCAACTTGCGATAGGAGCAGTTCCTATTGAGTGAAAGATTCTCTATTTAAGAAAGTGTTTTTATTTTAGTTGTAGAGCAGGGCAAGAATAATGTTTTAAGGCATATTTGTCTTATTAGCCAGGGATCCTTTTAAGACACTCAAACAAGTGTTGTTCATGTCAACAAAATAAGCAGAATGACCCTTTAATGTTTTGCCATGCTGTTGCCTCAGTAACCAAGGCTAGCTAGCTTAAGTAAGTAAGTAAGTACATTTTATTTGTAAAGCACCTTTCAAGACAAAGTCCCAAGGTGCTGAACAGAACACAGAACAAGCAATCAACAATAAAGCAATAAACAAGGCAAAATCTCAAAACATAGGCATGTAAGATAGTAAAATAGAGTCAGAATCACAGAAAGTATGTAAATGCTTAAGTAGTTAGCATCTTGGTTAGCGTCAAACTTCTTCATAAACATCACTACAATGTTACAGTGTTGCACTAAAGTATGATTAAAACACCAAGACAATATTCTCTGGCATGGTTTTTATCAAGTATCTGGACTCAAACAAGCAAATGAAGTATGTTATGACATGGTTAGCATTAGCAACAGGCTTTGGGCCTAGTGTGGATTCACAACATTAAACTTGACTGAATTCTCTTTGCTTCAGGATCACAGTCTGGACTCCAATATAAGATAATAATAATAATATAATGGCTCATTAGCTGTTATGAATGATGTAATAATAATATAATGGCTCATTAGCTGTTATGAATGATGTAATAATAATAATAATATAATGGCTCATTAGCTGTTATGAATGATGTAATAATAATAATAATAATATAATGGCTCATTAGCTGTTATGAATGATGGAAATGTGTGTTTTTTCATACCAGTTAGTTAACAGCTTGTTCTCTCAGCAACCATCAATGACCTGGAAGGAAGTGAAGCTTACAGAACAGGAAGCAGTTTCTCAATATATATAGTGTAGGGCGCCCTCTGGTGGGAACAACATGCAACAACACCTATAATTATTTTAAACATTTGAAAACTTGTGAAATGGGACGTTCTGAATACTGGAATGATGTCATATGCCTATGGAATGTATGGAATGCACATGCTAATAAAAAGTATATAAAATATTGCTTTGCTCATATTAACCTTAGGAAGTATTACATTGTTTTTATTATGCATTCCATACATTCCATAGGACTAGACCATTATGGACATATGACATCATCAACTTGCGATAGGAGCAGTTCCTATTGAGTGAAAGATTCTCTATTTAAGAAAGTGTTTTTATTTTAGTTGTAGAGCAGGGCAAGAATAATGTTTTAAGGCATATTTGTCTTATTAGCCAGGGATCCTTTTAAGACACTCAAACAAGTGTTGTTCATGTCAACAAAATAAGCAGAATGACCCTTTAATGTTTTGCCATGCTGTTGCCTCAGTAACCAAGGCTAGCTAGCTTAAGTAAGTAAGTAAGTACATTTTATTTGTAAAGCAAAGTCACAAGGTGCTGAAAAGAACACAGAACAAGCAATCAACAATAAAGCAATAAACAAGGCAAAATCTCAAAACATAGGCATGTAAGATAGTAAAATAGAGGCAGAATCACAAAAACAAAGTATGTAAATGCTTAAGTAGTTAGCATCTTGGTTAGCATCAAACTTCTTCATAAACATCACTACAATGTTACAGTGTTGCACCAAAGTATGATTAAAACACCAAGACA
The DNA here is from genome assembly GCF_951216825.1 of Electrona antarctica. Classification (NCBI taxonomy): domain Eukaryota; kingdom Metazoa; phylum Chordata; class Actinopteri; order Myctophiformes; family Myctophidae; genus Electrona; species Electrona antarctica. Next base: position 68,057 of record NW_027638306.1, read on the forward strand.
ATATTCTCTGGCGTGGTTTTTGTATCTGGACTCAAACAAGCAAATTAAGTATGTTATGACATGGTTAGCATTAGCAACAGGCTTTGGGCCTAGTGTGGATTCACAACATTAAACTTGACTGAATTATCTTTGCTTCAGGATCACAGTCTGGACTCCAATAAGAGATCATCAGCTCTTATGTATTATGGAAACAATCAACAATAAATGACAAGTCTGTGCCTTTTTTTCATACCACTTAGTTGTTCACAGCTTGTTCTGACAGCCACCAGGCATCAAATCAAGTGCAGTTTACAGAACAGGAAGCAGTTTCCGATTATATCCACCTTTTTTCCCAGCCAAGGTACTGGGGCTCCTTCTTTGCTTCCTTCAGGCAGTGTTGCCATGTCTGCTTATTATAAGCAACCTTTGACTTGTTTTTTCTGTAAAGTAGCTTGTAAATAAATCATTGATAGTTGCTGGTTGATGTTTTTTGGGCTTGATTCTAAAGTGTACAGTAGTTGCTAATTTGGGCTTGCTTCCTAATGTTGTTTAAACCAGTGGTTCCCACATTTCTTCACGTCAAGGAACCCCAGATTAATATGTGATTGTCCACAGACATCTATCGGAAAAGATTGTGCCTTTTTTATTAAAATGTTTAACAAATATTCAAAATATTTTGATTTATTCTCAATGTGTTTTTAAATAACAGATGTACAACCTCACAATGTGTTGCTGTGAGCTTGTAGATCAGCTATTTTCATTGCACTTGTTTCTCTTGTAAAACTGGCAACACAGCAAGAGAAAGGAGAGAGAGATGTGAACATATCAGAGAAATAAAATGGCAAATGTCATGATTCAGCCCCGCCCCCATCAACAAAGACAGTTATGGATTTATATTATTAAGCATTGGAACACACTAGTGGAACACACTAATTAATACATTTTTTTTTATATAATATAATATAATAATTCTTCTTTACCACTTGCACCACAGCAATCCTATTCTGTGGGAACATTCACCAAAAGCAGCTGATCTACAAGCTCACAAGCTGTCATGATGAGGTTGTGCAGCCTATATATTTTGGTTCTTTTATTTTGTATATAGTGCTTAAATTAGTCCTTTAATGCAGACCGATTAAAACAAGGCAACATAAACCCATAATAATTGAATAAGTGTAGCAAAAATCATTGGTTTGTGATCAGATTGACTGCTTAATGAACAGTAAAGACATCAGGATTAGGTTAAACCTGGCTGTTAGCCTGGTCCGGAGCAGGCTAAATCCACAGCATTAGTTTCCATGGTAACTAGTGTGGCATTGCTTTCATGAAACCGGTTAATCGCTGATCCAGGATATATTAAGCCAGGATAAATTAAATCCCGGTTTAATCTCTAATCCAAGTGTTGTGAAACGGGCCCCTGGACTCAAACAAGCAAATAAAGTAAGATGTTATGAGTCATATATATATATAGTAATCCTGTGACATGTTCAAAATATAGACATGAATAACAAAGTCAGTCAGGATCGGGATGTATATTGAGTTCCACTCTTCAAAGTCGGCGCTCGTAGCCTCGTAAAGGCAGTGACGTCCCGTAGGTTCTCTGTCTGCCGTCAACCCTCTGCTCCGTTAACATTATGGGTAACTCATTCAAGTGGTAAATTAAATGTGAAATACCTCTATTGAGAAAACAACAATATATGTTGACAAAGACACTTCATACATTTGGAAACATATTTTTATTCAAATCAATATAGTCTTCAGTTCATTTCATATTATTTTAAAAGTAGGCTAACTACAGTTGAATTTCAATGGACTTCTATGGGCTGGCCTGCAGTATCCGTGCCAACGGACCAGAAGTGGGGACGCTGTCTAATTTGGGGGCGTGACATTTGTAGTCCCTGTGTGTCTCTATGAGACACAGACTGAGTAGAAAGAAATTGTGCTATTTTATCTTGCTCATTAGTGAGGACCAATTATATGAAGATATGTTGAAAAGTGGTGAAGTGGTCCTTCACAGTAAAAGTACAAAAGTATTGACATGAAAATGTACTTGAAGTACCAAGAGTAAAAGTACTCATTATGCAGAATGCCCCATTTCAACTTTTCAAATGCATGGAAATCTTTTGAAAATAGATCTACAAAATAAATATGGTAAAGCAAAAGCACAAAGTAAATAAGTAACGACAGCAAATAAAATCCAAAACAAGCAATAATAATATTAATGGCCCAGTATACACCCATGTCCTCAGCCCAATTAAAACCCAATCTCAAATATACATAAAATATGGCACGGGAACAGTGAACGGTTAGTCCGGACTACAATAAATCACAAATACAACATTTTATGGTTCAGCCCTCAATACCAATTCATCCCAGCAACAAAAATACAAAACAACAAAAAACATACATATAGGCTCTCTCTGATAGAAACATACATAATCAAGGCTCCCTCTGATACACTACAATGTGATAACCCAGGAAGGCTCTGGGAGATAAGAGTATAAAGTAGGCTAACAGCAGGCCTAGCATTTTGAACATTATCAAAAATCCTCTTAAAACCCATCCTCCCTACCCTGTATTGATGCCAGTGTCCCAGCTCTGCAAAATACAACTCTATAAAAGGGAATATAGTATATGCCACCGATTCCAAACATATCCCCATATTGCCAAACTGATTAAAGCATCAACATTATTTGCTCCAGGTTTTCTCTCTTCTGGCAAACAGAAGGCCGCAATACTAGCCACCCCTTTTATGCACTCCCCTTAAAGGGGCAGCAGGTCTTAATGGGTTATGTATCATTTTAGATTTGAGCTAAACAGTCCCTCACGCCTCGTGACATGTCACGCCACCATATGGCCGCCAGTGAAGATCATGACACTGTCCTCATCAAACCCTGGATAGTGGATAACCATACATAGAGAAGACTGGATTATCACCTAGATCTGCATATATGGAGCCGGCCAGCAACTCTACATCTGACCTCAAACCTCAAACACATTGATCTCCATATATGGAGCTGACCAGTTTTGACCTTGATCCATCCCTACGCATCCTTCCTCTTCGATGTCTCCCTTTTGACTGATACCTGTCCATTCAAACTCTAGACGGGCCTGCCCCAAAATCTTATGAATGACATTTTAAACATGAAGACAGTCTGTTGCGCGCTGGTGTCTAATCGTGTGGTTCAAACGATTGTCGTGCTGCATTGGGGACGCCCTGGAACCCACCCAAAGACCCCTGGGTGTCCCCAGACCCCACTTTGAGAATCACTGGTGCAAAACAATAATTTCCATGAATAAATCAATGAAAACGGTAATTAGTAGTGAAAATAGCAGCTCCACCAGAGTGCTCCAGACTTCCCTCTCCAGAGCAACATTAGTGACTTCCTCCTGGGGGATCCCTAGACGTTCCAAGGCCAGTGAGTCGATGTGTTTCCTCCAACTGCGCCTTTGTCTTCCCCGTGGGTCTCCTCCCAGTGGGATGTGCATCGAGGACCTTCCTAGGGAGATGATCGAGAGGCATCTTAATCAGATGCCCGAACGACCTAAGGCTGTCTTCTAAATCCTGACAGTTTTCTGAAATACCTCGTTTCTGTATCAGTGGTTCTCAATATTTCATGTCAAGGAACCATGTAATTGGCCGCCGACCCCCCCATCTGAAAATATGTTGTTCCAGTAACCCCTCAGAAGCTAAGATTTGAGTTAAAAACGTTCGTTCTGAAAGAATATATATTCAAAGATGTATATTATTAAGCATTGGAACACACTAGTGGAACACACTAATTAATAAAAAAATAAATGTATAATAATTCTTCTTTACCACTTGCACCACAGCAAACCTATTCTGTGGGAACATTCACCAAAAGCAGCTGATCTACAAGCTCACAAGCTGTCATGATGAGGTTGTGCAGCCTATATATTTTGGTTCTTTGATTTTGTATATAGTGCTTAAATTAGTCCTTTAATGCAGACCGATTAAAACAAGGCAACATAAACCCATAATAATTGAATAAGTGTAGCAAAAATCATTGGTTTGTGATCAGATTGACTGCTTAATGAACAGTAAAGACATCAGGATTAGGTTAAACCTGGCTGTTAGCCTGGTCCGGAGCAGGCTAAATCCACAGCATTAGTTTCCATGGTAACTAGTTAGCCGCAATTTGCAACTCTAGATTTTTTTACAATGGGATGAATCTAGAGTTGCAATACCCTCCATTGACTCCCCACTCATCATTTTGCGTTTGTGATCTGCTGGTCTCAAACGACGTTAAACTCACCAACATTGCAGCTGTAGTCCAAGCTTGAATTTTTCTCTTTCGATCTGCAAAGCTTGTTTTTCATAAAAATCCCCCGTAGACATGTTATGAGCTACTTTCTGTCCAAAATATTCCACAAGTGATATTCCGAGCCGCCATTTTGCAATTCTGCGACGGGCCGTAAAACAAGACGTGAGGGGGAGAGCTTGTTTAATAGAATCTTACCTGCGCAGGTAAGACACCCAAAGAAGAAGCCGACGCAGCGCGACGCCCCGTCACGCACAGCCTTCTATTAAACAAGCGCTCTCCCACACGTCTTGTTTTACGGCAGGTTGAAAAAATACAAAATGGCGGCTCGGAATATCACTTGTGGAATATTTTGGACAGAAAGTAGCTCATAACATGTCTACGGGGGATTTTTATGAAAAACAAGCTTTGCAGATCGAAAGAGAAAAATTCAAGCTTGGACTACAGCTGCAATGTTGGTGAGTTTAACGTCGTTTGAGACCAGCAGATCACAAACGCAAAATGATGAGTGGGGAGTCAATGGAGGGTATTGCAACTCTAGATTCATCCCATTGTAAAAAAATCTAGAGTTGCAAATTGCGGCTAGGTAACTAGTGTGGCATTGCTTTCATGATTGATTGATGACCAGTTAATCGCTGATCCAGGATATATTAAGCCAGGATAAATTAAATCCCGGTTTAATCTCTAATCCAAGTTTTGTGAAACGGGCCCCTGGACTCAAACAAGCAAAAAAAGTAAGATGTTATGACATGATTAGCATTAGCAACACATGGTTAGCATTAGCAACAGGCTTTGGGCCTAGTGTGGCACTAAACTTGACTGAATTCTCTTTGCTTCAGGATCACAGTCTGGACTCCAATATAAGATAATAATAATATAATGGCTCATTAGCTGTTATGAATGATGGAAATGTGTTTTTTCATACCAGTTAGTTGTTAACAGCTTGTTCATCTCAGCAACCATCAATAACCTGGAAGGAAGTGAAGCTTACAGAACAGGAAGCAGTTTCTCAATATATATAGTATAGGGGGCCCTCTGGTGGGAACAACATGCAACGACACCTATAAATATTTGAAACATTTGAAAACTTGTGAAATGGGACGTTCTGAATACTGAGTGTACTTTCTACTTTTGGTACTTTAAGTACATTTTGATGCCAATACTTTTGTACTTTTACTCAAGTAACCTTTCACCTTTGACCTGTAGTAACCTCTTCTAATAAATCATGTTTACTGAAGAGACGTTACTGACCCGAGTCTCACCGTTTCACCATCCATCCATCTTCAACCGCTTATCCATAGTCGGGTCACGGGGGCAACAGCTCCACCAGAGAGCTCCAGACTTCCCTCTTCACAGCAAACTGTAGTAACTTCCTCCTGGGGGATCCCGAGACGTTCCAAGCCAGTGAGTCGATGTGTTTCCTCCAACTGCTCCTTGCTCTGCCCCGGGGTCTCCTCCCAGTGGGACGTGCCTCGAGGACCTCCCTAGGAAGACGCCCGAGAGGCATCCTAACCAGATGCCCCGAACCACCTAAGCTGGCTCCTTTCCAGGCGAAGAAGCAGCGACTCTACTCCGAGTCTCTCTCGTGTGACTGAACTTCTCACCCTATCTCTAAGGGAGATGAACCTCTCACCCTATCTCTAAGGGAGATGAACCTCTCACCCTATCTCTAAGGGAGATGCCAGCCACCTGTCGGAGAAAACTCATTTCGGCCGCTTGTATTCGTGACCTTATTCTTTGGGTCATGACCCACACTTCATGACCATATATAGAGTAGGAACACTTCATGACCATATATAGAGTAGGAACACTTCATGACCATAATGAGCACTTCATGACCATATAAGGTGAGAGTAGGAAGGGAGATTGCTCGGTAGACAGAGAGCTCCCTGTTTTTCATTTTGCAACATCACATCAAGAACATCACCCTCCTGTTGTCATGTAGCTGTGGCCATATGTGATCAGATTTGACTGAGAGCCTGTCATCGTGCAACCTCCAGCTTTTCACCAGAGGAGAAAAACGGATTTATTTATTTTATCCAAAAAGAGTTAATAGCACAGGCAGACTCTTCACATACTAGAGCATGTCTGAAATAAATGGCTGAGCTGAAATGTACATGTAAATATGAAATAAATGCTTAAACATGTAGCTAGGTGTAATGTTAAGAGTCCACAGAAGACATGTAAATATGAAATAAATGCTTAAACATGTAGCTAGGTGTAATGTTAAGAGTCCACAGAAGACATGTAAATATGAAATAAATGCTTAAACATGTAGCTAGGTGTAATGTTAGAGACCACAGAAGACATGTAAATATGAAATAAATGCTTAAACATGTAGCTAGGTGTAATGTTAAGAGTCCACAGAAGTGAACCTGTCAAGCCTGTTTTCTCAACTCGCTGTTTCTCTGCAAGACATTACTCTATAAGCCATATCTCCTAAACTGGTGGTCAATTTGAAGCTGGGAGTCCCTGCTTTCACATGACATGAAAAAAACAAAAGTAATAAAAAAGATCCAATGACTTACTGTTGTGTCAAGTTTGGTCACATATATTGTCATGACAACACTATGAATATTAATAAAGAACAATATCAGACGTTCAAGAATCAGTTTATTGAACAATTAAACACTTTTACAAAATGTGATCATCAGAATAATGAATATTAATGATCACACAATAACATCTGAATTCTGAATATGAATGATCAGACAACAACATCAGAATTATCCCACTACCAGAATCACAAGAGGAATCACCTGGTGTCTGGTTGCTAGGGGGTGGGGTTGTGTCTGGTTGCTAGGGGGTGGTGTCTGGTTGCTAGGGCTGAGCTTACCAGCACTCCACTTGCCTCCACACTAACACAGACTCTGCCTTGGGTCTAGGCTAATTATCCCTCAATGTCTTCACATATTGTACAGTTAATATAAAACAACATAATTCAGGCACATTTCAGCCACCTCATTTTGCCCATTAGGACCACTAGTCTAGATTTACAAAGTCCACCATGAGAGTAAACGACATGAAGTCTAGTCGACCAATCAACACGGTCACAGCAGAAAAAAAAGGAGGGGTGCCGAGTACGGAACCCTGTGGGACCCCAGTCAGCAAAGTCAACAGGGTTGCAGTGGTTCAGTATAAAGGTTTATATACAATAAAAGGTTCTAAAACATGTTTTGGCCCACGCAGGGACCACTTGGAGGGGAGAAATATTTACAAGTACCCCTTCATCCTCGCCATCCAACGATGAGCATCTTACAACCTTACATTTAGATGCCACTGGAACGGCTTGTATTAAAAACCTTTCAATCAAAGTCATGTCATAGTCAAACAGAAACCATACTTCAGGGCTGTTCAACTAGTTGTTCAGGAGGTCACGTTGGCAGAAACCCAAAGGGGTCTGGACTGCCCCCCAAAAAGATATTCATCTCATATGTAGCCTACAACTTGATACAACATAACTGACTATTCATCTCATACAGTAAGTACAACTGACACAACATAACTGACTATTCATCTCATTATGTACAACTGACACATCATAACTGACTATTCGACTTCGTGGCAATAAACAGAGTCTGAGTCGACACCAGATTTCATCTTCTTTCGTTTTTTTTCTTCTCATTTTCATCTTCAAGATGTTGTGACAATAGCCTGTTTTACAAACTCACATGCAGAGCTTGTAGATCTGATATATTAAAATATCTGTAGAGGTTAAAGTGGTTGAACTGAAGTTGTTGCTATATTAATTTAACTCATTCACTGCCGTCTGCCAAGGACAACTTTTAACACCTTTTTCTCTTTCTTTAGCCCCTCCTATATACAGCTTTTGTCCTCACACGTCTCATATTTGCCATTGACAATGAAAGGAGAAATTATTAGGACGAATATCCGCCAAATTTGTGGCAACACACACAAACATTAAATGCCATTGACAATGAAGGGAAAGTTTACGTGATATGTAGGCTAACCAATCACATACATTCAGTTGTTCATGACATGATGTTTAATGATTGTTACTAAAACATGAGTTTCGGGTGAATTAAAATAAGATCAACGCCTTCAAAATAAAAGACTGAAAGGACAAAATAAGGGGCAAAATAAATCTAGCAGTGAATGAGTGAGACCCTCTGGAGACCCCTCAAGGACCCCTGGGGGTCCACAGCCATAGACACATGCAACACACACACACACACACACACACACACACACACACACACACACGCACACGCGCACACGCACACGCGCGATGAAAACCATTGGGCGTAGAATGTTGGTCGACTACGTTTTTTGACATGACGTAGTTTACGACTGACGAAAACTAGATTACTAAATAAAAACTAATATGATGACTAAAACTATGACTAAATAAATATATTGATAATTTGGTCGACAAATGTATGTCAAGGAAGGACTAGTGGAGAAGAGATCCAGTATAACTAAATGTTAGGGAGGGACTAGTGGAGGAGAGATCCAGTAGAACTAAATGTTAGGGAGGGACTAGTGGAGGAGAGATCCAGTAGAACTAAATGTTAGGGAGGGACTAGTGGAGAAGAGATCCAGTAGAACTAAATGTTAGGGAGGGACTAGTGGAGGAGAGATCCAGTAGAACTAAATGTCAGGGAAGGACTAGTGAAGAAGAGATCCAGTAGAACTAAATGTCAGGGAGGGACTAGTGGAGAAGAGATCCAGTAGAACTAAATGTCAGGGAGGGACTAGTGGAGAAGAGATCCAGTAGAACTAAATGTCAGGGAGGGACTAGTGGAGAAGAGATCCAGTAGAACTAAATGTCAGGGAGGGACTAGTGGAGAAGAGATCCAGTAGAACTAAATGTCAGGGAGGGACTAGTGGACTAGAGAAGAGATCCAGTAGAACTAAATGTTAGGGAGGGACTAGTGGAGAAGAGATCCAGTAGAACTAAATGTCATGGAGGGACTAGTGGAGAAGAGATCCAGTAGAACTAAATGTTAGGGAGGGACTAGTGGAGAAGAGATCCAGTAGAACTAAATGTTAGGGAGGGACTAGTGGAGAAGAGATCCAGTAGAACTAAATGTCAGGGAGGGACTAGTGGAGAAGAGATCCAGTAGAACTAAATGTCAGGGAGGGACTAGTGGAGAAGAGATCAAGTAGAACTAAATGTCAGGGAGGGACTAGTGGACTAGAGAAGAGATCCAGTAGAACTAAATGTTAGGGAGGGACTAGTGGAGAAGAGATCCAGTAGAACTAAATGTCATGGAGGGACTAGTGGAGAAGAGATCCAGTAGAACTAAATGTTAGGGAGGGACTAGTGGAGAAGAGATCCAGTAGAACTAAATGTTAGGGAGGGGCTAGTGGAGAAGAGATCCAGTAGAACTAAATGTCAGGGAGGGACTAGTGGAGAAGAGATCCTGTAGAACTAAATGTTAGGGAGGGACTAGTGGAGGAGAGATCCAGTAGAACTAAATGTCAGGGAGTGACTAGTGGAGAAGACATCCAGTAGAACTAAAAGACAAGTAATTTCATGTTTGGTTGTGCTCTGAAAAATAACAGACCTACAAGCTCACACCATAGTTGCAGCGCGACACGTTATGACCTTGTAGATCTGCTATTTTCAGTAAAATCAGTCACCATAACGGCAAGCCAAAATGCATTTTAGTCGACTAAATCAACTGAACATTTAGCAGATTAAAATGATATTTAGTCGACTAAAAATGTAGACTAAAAGCACGCACACACACACACACACACACACACACACACACACACACACACACACACACACACACACACACACACACACACACACACACACACACATGTCGACATGTCGTCGACTAAAACTAAGACGAAAAAAGTTCGTCAAATACCTTCTTCCACTGACGAAAACTAAAAGGAAACTAAATTAAAACTAAGCTATGATGACTAAAACTAAGACTAAATATACTGACAATATCATCAACAAATGAAAACTAGACTAAAATGTTAGGAAGGGACTAGTGGACAAGAGATCCAATACAAGTCATTTTACACTTGGTTGCATGCTGAAAATAGCAGATCTACAAGCTGACAATGCGTTGCAGCGCGACTCGTTGTGAGCTTGTTCGGCTATTTTCAGCAAGTGTAAAAACAGTCATTACGACGGCATCAAGGCCCGCCAAAATACATTTTAGTCGACTAAATCACCTGTAGATTTAGTCGACTAAAACTATAGACTAACACTAAAACATTCCAGCTGACTTAAAACTAAATGAAAACTATTCAACAGACTATATATGACTAAAACACAAATATGCTGCCAAAAACAACACTGACACACACACACACACACACACACACACACACACACACACACACACACACACACACACACACACACACACACACACACACACACACAAAACTATAGACTAACACTAAAACATTCCAGCTGACTTAAAACTAAATGAAAACTATTCAACAGACTATAATACTATATATGACTAAAACACAAATATGCTGCCAAAAACAACACTGACACACACACACACACACACACACACACACACACACACACACACACACACACACACACACACACACACACACACACACACACACACACACACACACACACCCACCAGTGTTGATGTCGTCGACTAAAACTAAGACGAAAAAAGTTCGTCAAATACCTTCTTCCACTGACGAAAACTAAAAGGAAACTAAATTAAAACTAAGCTATGATGACTAAAACTAAGACTAAATATACTGACAATATCATCAACAAATGAAAACTAGACTAAAATGTTAGGAAGGGACTAGTGGACAAGAGATCCAATACAAGTCATTTTACACTTGGTTGCATGCTGAAAATAGCAGATCTACAAGCTGACAATGCGTCGCAGCGCGACTCGTTGTGAGCTTGTTCGGCTATTTTCAGCAAGTGTAAAAACAGTCATTACGACGGCATCAAGGCCCGCCAAAATACATTTTAGTCGACTAAATCACCTGTAGATTTAGTCGACTAAAACTATAGACTAACACTAAAACATTCCAGCTGACTTAAAACTAAATGAAAACTATTCAACAGACTATATATGACTAAAACACAAATATGCTGCCAAAAACAACACACACACACACACACACACACACACACACACACACACACACACACACACACACACACACACACACACACACACACACACACACAGGGTCTCAAAGTAAGGTCCAGGGACCCCCAGGGACCCCCGAGACGGTTCCAGGGGGTCCTAAGAGCATAATGATAAATAACCTAAAATAACTTTAACCTAAATACATCACTATTTCAAATTAGCAGATCTACAAAATGGCATATCTACAAGATCTACAAAATAGCAGATCTACAAGCTCACAACGCACCGTCATGTGACGCGTTGTGAGCTTGTAGATCTGCTATTGAAAACAAATCCTCTCAAAGCCTCTCTGATGTCAGTGTGTCTCTGCTTGTCTTATTTATGATGACATCACAATGATGTCAGTCTGAGTCAATATGTCCAAATATGGAGTTCTATGATGTCACCACGAGTCAGTCATGTCCAAATATGGAGTTCTATGATGTCAGACTTAGCCGGTGTCAAAGGGTCCACTATTAGGCGACAGTGGTAACCATGACAACATGGACTCACCCAAACATGTTGAGTAACCATGGCGACCTGAAGTCACATGGAGACTCTATCTCTGCTCACACAGAGACACAGAGGAGTCAACCCAAACCCAGAACCCAGCGAACAGAGGTTCAGTGAAGGTGTTCTGGAAGGTGTACAGGTGAGTCAGAGTGTCCTCTAACACTCTGTAGAAGGACAGAGTCCCAGCGGGACGGTCCAGATACACTGCTACTCTGGTGGAGCCAGAGGACCGGATAGGAAGGACAGTCACCTTATCATTGTGGCTGACAGAGTAACTGTTGCCATCGTTACCATCAACACAGTACAGACCCCAGGACTGTTTATACCTTCCAAGCCTACAGTCATCACCCCTTCCTTTCCTACTGATGTCTCTGTCAGTCACTCCTATCATAACCTTTCCACTGAACTCCATCTCACTGTAGGAGCATTCATCTAGACTCTCTAAACTCAGAACCTGACGCCGGACCTCAAACCTGTCAGGATGATCAGGATATGAATGATCCTGACCATCCCCTGTCACCTTCCTGTTGTCCTCAGACAGAGAGAGGCGACAGCTTGCTGTGTTTGTGTCCAGAGTGAGACGCTGGAAATCTGATGAGAAAACAACACAGTACACGTTATAATATATCATTCACTGAGCGACACGCATGCACACGGTCACACGCACGCACACACACACACACACACGCACGCACGCACGCACGCACGCACGCACACTCGCACACACGCACGCACGCACACTCGCGCACACACACACACACACACACACACACACACACACACACACACACACACACACACACACACACACACACACACACACACACACACACACACACACACACACACACACAATATTTTTTCAGACAGACAGACAGACAGACAGACAGACAGACAGACTCACGTGTTGTAAGGAGTTGAGGTTTAGTCCAGTGTTCTCCTCCATGATTCACACTGTAGGAAGTAGAACAACAATGAATCAAGTCAAAACCTCTGCTGCTTAATGTTTCACATCGGCCTGTTTAGTCCCACCAAAACACATTTTGTCATCATTCTCCCACAGACTCTGTCCAAACATCACACACCAATATCTCTATGGTCATGTGATCTCTCAAATTTGGATAGGATTGAGGAGTGTCTCGTTTTGAACAAAATGCAACGCGCCACGCCACACGCCCTTCACCTCCCCGTCTCCTCCCCCTGCCCGCCAGGCACACCCTCCTCGGCAGCAATGCCTCGCAGGGACCGACACAGCGTGCCCCCTCCCCCTTCCCCTGACCCGGGACAACGCGCCCCCTCCCTGGACTTGGCACAGCGTGCCCCCTCCCTGGAGACGGCACAGTGTGCCCCCTCCCCCCTCCCTGAAGACAGCACAGTGTTCCCCCTCCCCCCTCCCTGAAGACGGCACAGCGTTCTCCCTCCCCCGACTCACCACAGCGTGCCCCCTCCCTCGACACGGCACTGTGTGCCCCCTCCCTCGGTCGACTCACTGACCAACATGGACACAGTCCTATAGTCGACTCACTTGACAGTCTCCAGAGCAGCAGACAGCTTCTTCAGAGCAGACTCTCCTAAGTGGCTGAAGTTCAAGTCCAGCTGTTTCAGCTGGGAGGAGGGGTTGGAGGTCACAGCTGAAGCCAGAGAATAACAGCCTTCCTCTGTGACTCCACAGCCTGACAACCTGCAGAGAAATACACTTTTAACAAAGTGCTGTTGATGTTCGAGTAGAGATCCACACAGAGAGAACACACATTCTTTACCCCAGGATCTGCAGTCCACACTGTGGACTCTTCAGTAACGCAGAGAGCTGGAGCAGTTGTGATTCCTGCAAGCAGATGAAACTGAGGTCCAATTCTCTCAGATGGAGAAGATTAGAGCTGAGAGCTGAGAGCAGAACTTCAAATCCTGTCTGTGTGATGGTACAGCCAGCAAGTCTGTAATTACACATGAAATATCTGGACTGAATATCAGAGTTTTGGAGTAAAGACCCCAAGAGATGGAAAGAGAAGGCAGGCCGGAATAATGTGAAGTAAATCATCTTAATCTGTGTGTGTGTGTGTGTGTGTGTGTGTGTGTGTGTGTGTGTGTGTGTGTGTGTGTGTGTGTGTGTGTGTGTGTGTGTGTGTGTGTGTGTGTGTGTGTGTGTGTGTGTGTGTGTGTGTGTGTGTGTGTGTGTGTGTGTGTGTGTGTGTGTGTGTGTTGTTTTTGGCAGCATATTTGTGTTTTAGTCATATATAGTCTGTTGAATAGTTTTCATTTAGTTTTAAGTCAGCTGGAATGTTTTAGTGTTAGTCTATAGTTTTAGTCGACTAAATCTACAGGTGATTTAGTCGACTAAAATGTATTTTGGCGGGCCTTGATGCCGTCGTAATGACTGTTTTTACACTTGCTGAAAATAGCCGATCTACAAGCTCACAACGAGTCGCGCTGCAACGCATTGTCAGCTTGTAGATCTGCTATTGTCAGCATGCAACCAAGTGTAAAATGACTTGTACTGGATCTCTTGTCCACTAGTCCCTTCCTAACATTTTAGTCTAGTTTTCATTTGTTGATGATATTGTCAGTATATTTAGTCTTAGTCATCATAGCTTAGTTTTAATTTAGTTTCCTTTTAGTTTTCGTCAGTGGAAGAAGGTATTTGACGAACATTTTTCGTCTTAGTTTTAGTCGACGACATCAACACTGGTGTGTGTGTGTGTGTGTGTGTGTGTGTGTGTGTGTGTGTGTGTGTGTGTGTGTGCGCATGTCAACATGACTCTACATACTGTAATCACTGTACCTCATTAGTTCACATATTGTAGTTACTGTACCGTAGCGTTGATAATGATAATTCCCTAGCAGCCATGATGGATTACATATTGTAGTTACTGTGATGTGAGAGTGTGAACTAGACAACACAAACTCTCACCATATTATTATTCTAATCAATGTGGGATACCATGATGTCAACTTTATTCACACTCTTCTTAATATCAAACAATAAATAATAAAACAGAACTAATCAAAATAATCATCTGACCTCAGTATCTCCAGTTGACAGTTTGGACTCTTCAATGCAGCAGAGAGCAGGTCCATGGATGGATCCGTTATGTCATTATAACTGATGTCCAATTCTCTCAGATGTGAAGGATTAGAGCTGAGAGCTGAAGACACAATCTCATAGTCTGCCTTTTGGAGGTAACAGCCAACAAGTCTGTAAATGTAGATGATGTAAAATCAGTGATTATCAAGACAGATTAGATCAAGTTCATGTTCAAGGAAATTAACTATAAAGTGTAATGTAAATGTAAAATGTCTAGTTGGTCAGATATTGACCAACTAGACATTTTGTTGAAAACCTGAAAACCTTTGAGTCAAAAGGCCCAATCGAAATAACACCATTTTAGTATGTTTTTTTGGGGGGCACTCTGTCTTTATCCATTTGACCAAGAGACACTTTGTGTTTTAAATTGTTATTTTTGAGGGGTGCTAGCCCCTCCTATGTCCAGCTTTGACGGTTTGTGTAAACACAAACATTGAAGACGAATTGTGATTGGCCGGAATGAGATGTTGTATGATGATAAGAGCACCCCTCACTTCACACGGGTGTGATTTTATATAATACAATAATAATAATATATTATAATGTTTTCCCGTTATCTCCACTAGAGGGGGTTACAGAGCAGGATGGGAAATGATACATTCATGATGAACCCAGTGTGTGTGTGTGTCTGTGTGTGTGTGCGTGCATGCGTGCGTGCGTGCATGCGTGCGTGCGTGCGTGCGTGCGTGCGTGCGTGCGTGCATGCGTGCATGTATCTCAACATGACTCTACATACTGTAATCACTGTACCTTATTAGTTCACATATTGTAGTTACTGTACCGCCTGCCTGCCTGCCTGCCTGCCTGCCTGTGTGTGCTTCCGTGCGTGCCTGCATGCCTGCGTGTGTTACTAACCTTGCTTTTTTGAAGATCCTCACAGCTGGGATGAGTCTCCGCCGCCCTGCTGTTAATGTCTTGTATGTGTGCAGGTCCAACTCTTCCAGAACCTCCTCTGACATCTGCAGCATGGAGGCCAGAGCTGAACACTGGGTCTCAGAGAGTTTCTTCCCTGAGCTGCTCTCTGACTCCAGGTACTGTTGGATCCCTTGACTTAATGACGGGTCGTTCATCTCCATCAGACATTGGAAGATGTTGATGCATCTGTCAGGAGAGAAGTCACGATCATTCATCTCCTTCAGGTTGTTGATGGCTCTCTGGATCTCCTCTGGACTGTTCTTTGTCTGACCCAGCAGGCCTCCTAACAGACTCTGGTTGGACTCCAGTGAGAGGCCATGAAGGAAGCGGACGAAGAGGTCCAGGTGGCCACTTTCACTCGTCAGGGATTTTTCCATAGCAGCTTTCAGGAAGTCAGAGAGGGAGCTGAAACTGTCTGAAATGTCACTGTTATCGTTCAGGAATGTCTTCAGGACCTCCATCTTCTTGTTGGTCTTTGTGAACATTTGCCTCTTGTTCCTCTTTGTGAAACAGTGGAACAGGTAGACTGCAGCCAGGAACTCCTGGATGCTCAGGTGAACAAAGCAGTAGACTGTTTGGTCGAAAGAAGCACCGTCTTCTTTGAAGAATGCTGTGCACATGCCTGACTTTAGCACGGCCTTGTAGGCATCAAGACCACAGGCTTCCAGGTCTTTCTGGTAGAACAGGATCTGATCTTTGATCAGTTGGTTAAATGCCAACTTGCCCAGCTTCAGAATGAACTGTCCTTCTGCCTTCATGAGCTTCTTTTTAGTCGTCTCATCTGATTTACCATACTTCTTCTCCATCTGCTTTGTCAGAGCCGTCAGGAACTCACAGTACATCTGAACCAGGGTCTCAGGTAGCTTGTCTTTCATGTCTCTGTGCTGCACAACAAAAGCAAGGATCCAACAGAAGACTGGGATTTCACACATGGTGGAGAGGATCTTTGATTTCTTGATGTGTGACATGATTGAGCTGGTCATCGAGTTGGCCTTGTTCTCATCATTGAAGATCTTCATGAACCTCTTCTTGAAGTACTCCTTCTTCTGGTCATCTGTGATGAACCCTCTTATTTCTGTCATCCTGTCAACAAACTTCTTAGGGATCTGATCGACTGCTGCAGGCCGTGAGGTGAGCCAGATGCGAGCGGAGGGAAGCAGTTCACCCTTGATAAGGTTTACAATCAGCTCCTTGACTGGCAGGGATACGTCAACATTAGTGATGGAGGATTCTTTCTTGAAATCCAGCCGAAACCTGTTTTCATCGAGCCCATCAATCATGAACATGACTTTGCAGGGACATGTGTTGTAGTCGTTTGACTCCTGCACTATGCTGAAGATGTCATTCAGAGCTTCTTCCTTAATGCATCTGGTTTCCTTGACACATTCGTGAAGTAGCTTCGCCAGAGAAAAGCGTTTTCCCTCGAGAAGATTTAACTGGCGGAACGTCAATAGGAACACGAGATGGGGGTCTCGGGGGAAACGGTCCATGGTCCAGTCGTGAATAAATTTGTGTAAGAGGAAGGATTTTCCAATTCCTGCGACACCAACAGTGAGCACTGCTCTTTCATTTATTCCAGAATTATACAATTCCCAGAGTTGGATTGGTTGGTCCAGTCCTGCCCTGTTCATCTCCATCTGTCTGACCTCATGATACCTGTGCATGCCTGTGAAGCTGGTGTTTATGTTGTAGATCAGGACAAAGACGTCGTCAAACTTCATCTTGGACTCATTGTCCAATTGTACACATAGATATGTGTTTTTCATCTTGTTCTGAAACATGCGTTCGTAGCCAGTAATGGAACCGCCGGATATTTTCACCAACACATCTGTAATGAACAAAGCAATTCTTAAACAGCTTCAGGAGAAAGAGATCTGCCAGATCAAGCCCTACAACACAATATAACATTTACCATTTAAATCTTTCTTTTCACTAACATGTTTGTTAACAATGTTGTTAAACTCTAAGTCTGGCAGAATTAACTATGGACCTTCTGATACCCAGAATGCCTCTCTATCCATTCAGATATGTCTGCCCCTGTTTCCATGTTTCTTAGACCTTTCTGCTGTGATAAGACACTTATTGTTAGCTCACCTTCAGCAGAGGCAGATGCAGCTTCTGCTTCGGGTTGTGATGGAGGAGAAGACTGAGTGGACCTGCTGTGGAATGAAAAACATGTTATACTGACTATGAATTCATCTACCAATCCTATAGAAATAGTACATGTTATACTGACTATGAATGAATCTACCAATCCTATAGAAATACTACATGTTATACTGACTATATAAATAGTACAACATGTTATACTGACTATAGAAATACTACAACATGATATACTGACTATGTATTCATCTATCAATGTCATCAGCTTTTGTCAAAGTTTGCTACATGTAACATTAGCATCAGAGCGCATGCTACATGTAACATTAGCATCAGAGCGCATGCTACATGTAACATTAGCATCAGAGCACATGCTACATTTAACATTAGCATCAGAGCGCATGCTACATGTAACATTAGCATCCCAATGAAAAATTACAACCCTGTCATGATTATAAACATCCTGGCTAAAAGTAACACTGCTATTTTAAAAGGATCTCTGGCTAATAAGACGCCTTAAAACATTATACTTGCCCTCTATAACTAACCAGGGATCCTTTTAAGAATTAAGATCAACATGTGACTGTGGAGCATAGTGAGTGTACATTATCTTGTACTGATGTCATTATCTTAATGCATTATCTTGTATTATCTTACAGAACGTAATAGAAAATGTATTTAAATCACAATTACTTACAGATCTTCTAGAAGACACGTCTCCTGTGTCTCAAGACATTGGTAGAAAATGTATTTAGACGTTCTGTTGTTCAGGTGGTCATAGAGTTCCCTCATCTTCTCCTCATTGGTGGACTTGGACCTCACATTATTGTAGCCCTCTTTGGTGATGGCCTTCTTCTCAAGGAGCAGATCCAGGATGGGGTCGACCATTGTCACTCTCTGAATGAGCTTTGTCCGGTGTTGGTCAACAAAGTGACCCGCTGAAGATAAGTGGAATGAACATTTGTTGGTTGTTGTTGGTGAAACTGTTAGTATTTCCCTCCACACCAAATCTCTTCTTCCCTCTAAGACCCTCTTTACACGAGAACGGTGTGCATAAGAACGGCAGAAAAACGTATCGCTTGCTGGGGTCCCTTTAGACGAGAATGGCGATTTCAAAACACAACAAAGTGAAACCACCTTCCAGAGTGGAAGTCTTTGAAAACGCTGTTTCCTCCCGTCTCCGTGTAAACGGACAAAACAATGAATCCGCAAAACTTGTGACATCATCATGGCTCACGTGGGTTCTCAACGCATGTTTTTATTACATCGATGCAGACCCGTAGGCCATATTTGGAGTTCCTAGAATGAGCAAGTACTCCCTCGCCCACTCATCCTACAATGTAAAGACTAGTGATGGTGAATGTTAACCATGAGGAAAACAAACAGCCTTGACAGGAAGTCGGACGGAACGGTGTTTCTTGTACATGGGTGACTGGTCTATCTGGCAGTCCGTCAGCGCCACCTAGCGACCTGGCATGCACCCCACAGTCCGTCAGCACCACCTAGCGACCTGGCATGGACCCCACAGTCCGTCAGCACCACCTAGCATTCTGGCATGCACCCCACAGTCCGTCAGCACCACCTAGCGTTCTGGCATGCACCCCACAGTCCGTCAGCGCCACCTAGCGTTCTGGCATGCACCCCACAGTCCGTCAGCGCCACCTAGCGACCTGGCATGCACCCCACAGTCCGTCAGCGCCACCTAGCGTTCTGGCATGCACCCCACAGTCCGTCAGCACCACCTAGCGTTCTGGCATGCACCCCACAGTCCATCACGGCCACCTAGCGACCTGGCATGAACACCACAGTCCGTCACGGCCAACTAGCGACCTGGCATGCACCCCACAGTCCATCACGGCCACCTAGCGACCTGGCATGCACCCCACAGTCCGTCAGCGCCACCTAGCGTTCTGGCATGCACCCACAGTCCGTCACGGCCACCTAGCGACCTGGCATGCACCCCACAGTCCGTCAGCGCCACCTAGCGTTCTGGCATGCACCCCACAGTCCGTCAGCTCCACCTAGCGTTCTGGCATGCACCCCACAGTCCGTCAGCGCCACCTAGCGTTCTGGCATGCACCCCACAGTCCGTCAGCTCCACCTAGCGTTCTGGCATGCACCCCACAGTCCGTCAGCGCCACCTAGCGACCTGGCATGCACCCCACAGTCCGTCAGCGCCACCTAGCATTCTGGCATGCACCCCACAGTCCGTCAGCGCCACCTAGCGACCTGGCATGAATCCCACAGTCCGTCAGCGCCACCTAGCGTTCTGGCATGCACCCCACAGTCCGTCAGCGCCACCTAGCGACCTGGCATGCACCCCACAGTCCGTCAGCACCACCTAGCGTTCTGGCATGCACCCCACAGTCCGTCAGCGCCACCTAGCGACCTGGCATGCACCCCACAGTCCGTCAGCGCCACCTAGCGTTCTGGCATGCACCCCACAGTCCGTCAGCGCCACCTAGCGACCTGGCATGCACCCCACAGTCCGTCAGCGCCACCTAGCGTTCTGGCATGCACCCCACAGTCCGTCAGCGCCACCTAGCGACCTGGCATGCACCCCACAGTCCGTCAGCGCCACCTAGCGTTCTGGCATCCACCCCACAGTCCGTCAGCACCACCTAGCGACCTGGCATGCACCCCACAGTCCGTCACGGCCACCTAGCGACCTGGCATGCACCCCACAGTCCGTCACGGCCACCTAGCGTTCTGGCATGCACCGCACAGTCCGTCAGCGCCACCTAGCGTTCTGGCATGCACCCCACAGTCCGTCACCCCCACCTAGTGACCTGGCATGCACCCCACAGTCCGTCAGCGCCACCTAGCGACCTGGCATGCATCCCACAGTCCGTCACCGCCACCTAGCGTTCTGGCATGCACCCCACAGTCCATCAGCGCCACCTAGCGTTCTGGCATGCATCCCACAGTCCGTCTGTGCATCTGGCATGCATCCCACAGTCCGGCAGCGCCACCTAGCGACCTGGCATGCACCCCACAGTCCGTCAGCGCCACCTAGCGACCTGGCATGCACCCCACAGTCCGTCACGGCCACCTAGCGACCTGGCATGCACCCCACAGTCCATCAGCGCCACCTAGCGACCTGGCATGCACCCCACAGTCCGTCACGGCCACCTAGCGTTCTGGCATGCACCCCACAGTCCGTCACGGCCACCTAGCGTTCTGGCATGCACCCCACAGTCCGTCACGGCCACCTAGCGTTGCCAGAACCTAGCGCTAGTATCGCTGCAAAGGTCTACAACCGTATGATCCTGAACCGGATACGGCATGCCATCGACCCTCACCTGAGGGAGAACCAAAACGGCTTTCGAGAGGAGAGAACCAAACCCAGATCCTGGCCCTGAGGAGACTGATCGAGGAGGTGAAGAAGAACAACCTGACGTCCGTATTGTGCTTTATTAATTTAAAAAAGGCTTTTGACTCAATACACAGAGGCACCATGATGAAGATCCTGAAGGCCTCCCAACTTGCTCCGGGCAATAGAGACCATGTATGCAGGAACAAGGGCCAAGGTGGTGACCCCAGATGGCGACAGTGAGGAGTTTGACATCCTGGCTGGGGTAATGCAAGGAGACACCCTAGCCCCCTTCCTCTCTGTTATCGTCCTGGAATACACGCTCAGGAAGGCCATCAATGGATGAGAGCAGCATCTGGACTACGCGCTCAGGAAGGCCATCAATGGATGAGAGCAGCATCTGGACTACGCGCTCAGGAAGGCCATCAATGGATGAGAGCAGCATCTGGACTACGCACTCAGGAAGGCCATCAATGGATGAGAGCAGCATCTGGACTACGCGCTCAGGAAGGCCATCAATGGATGAGAGCAGCATCTGGACTACGCACTCAGGAAGGCCATCAATGGATGAGAGCAGGATCTGAACTACGCGCTCATGAAGGCCATCAATGGATGAGAGCAGGATCTGGACTACGCGCTCAGGAAGGCCATCAATGGATGAGAGCAGGATCTGGACTACGCACTCAGGAAGGCCATCAACGGATGAGAGCAGGATCCTGGCCTTACTCTTACACCAAGGAGGTCAAGAAGACACCCTGCAGTAGTCCTGACAGACCTAGACTACGCGGATGACATCAGCCTGCTCTCTGACCACATGGAGAAAGCACAGGAGCTCTTGAGCAGAGTGGAGTCTGAGTGTGCCAAGGTTGGCCTTCGGCTGAATGCCAAGAAAACTGAGGTGATCACCTATAACATCCAAACGGAACATCCACCTCTCACAACAACAGGAGGCACTGCTCTGAAGGAAGTCAATGACTTCAAGTACCTGGGCTCCCATTTACTCCCATTCACTCCCTTTCACTCTGAATGGGAGTGAATGGGATGAATGGGAGTGACACTCCCATAGTAACAGTACCTCCCATTCACTCCCACTCACTCCCATGCAGTCCAGTTCACTCCCATTCACTCCCATTCAGTCCAGTTCACTCCCATTCACTCCCATAGTAACAGTACCTCCAATTCACTCCCATTCAGTCCCATAGTAACAGTACCCACCATTCAGTCCCATTCACTCCCATAGTATCAGTCCCATAGTAACAGTACCTCCCATTCACTCCCATTCAGTCCCATTCACTCCCATAGTATCAGTCCCATAGTAACAGTACCTCCCATTCACTCCCATTCAGTCCCATTCACTCCCATAGTATCAGTCCCATAGTAACAGTACCTCCCATTCACTCCCATAGTATCAGTCCCATAGTAACAGTACCTCCCATTCACTCCCATTCACTCCCATTCACTCCCATAGTAACAGTACCTCCCATTCACTCCCATTCACTCCCATGCATTCCCATTCACTCCCATTCAGTCCCATTCACTCCCATAGTATCAGTCCCATAGTAACAGTACCTCCCATTCACTCTCATTCACTCCCATGCATTCCCATTCACTCCCATTCAGTCCCATTCACTCCCATAGTATCAGTCCCATAGTAACAGTACCTCCCATTCACTCCCATGCATTCCCATTCACTCCCATTCAGTCCCATTCACTCCCATAGTATCAGTCCCATAGTACAGTACCTCCCATTCAGTCCCATTCACTCCCATAGTATCAGTCCCATAGTAACAGTACCTCCCATTCACTCCCATAGTATCAGTCCCATAGTAACAGTACCTCCCATTCACTCCCATTCACTCCCATTCAGTCCCATTCACTCCCATTTTGAAAGGTGTGTTAAAATGGCCTAAGTCACATTTTATTATGACTTAGGCAAAATAAAATGGCCTAAGTCTCACTCTTGACATAGGCCATTTTTTATAGGGTGTAACAGGGAGGCCTTTTACGTTAGGGCTTAGGCGATTTTACCAGAGGTGGCCAGCATCACCAGGAGTTGATTTAGGCCAAAAACTCATTTTCGGCAAAAAATGACTTAGGCCATTAGTTTAATAAGGTGACGATATGTGGATGTACTCAAGAACGACGCAGGAGTGCAAAGCACCAACGAGCTGGCTGGATGTATGGAGAACCAGGATGACTGGAGGCGACAATGGAGGGCTCGTCTGAGGACGACCTAGAGAGATTAAATGGTCGCTTTCGTGTAAAGGGTCGATACAAAATGAGAACGCAACGGCACTATACCGTTTTCTCTGGCGACCGTTCTCGTGTAAAGGTGGTCTAAAACCTAATTTATGGTTGGAGGGACAAGTGTCCAACAACACATCACACCATCAAAGTTTTGTCAGCTGTTTGTCAGCTGTGTATGTTTTTACCAATGCACCACAATTTCCCAAACAGCTAAATTAACTACTTCTATTCAATCAATTATGAACCCAGATATGTCTGCCCCTGTTTCTGTATACACACACACACACACACACACACACACACACACACACACACACACACACACACACACACACACACACACACACACACACACACACACACACACACACACACACACACACAGCTCACCTTCAGCGGCTCCTACCCTTGTAGATGTTGAACTTGACATTGGTGGGTCAGCGCCTGTAGCTCCATGCCAGAAAAGACAAAAGACTTGTATAAGAAACACTGTGTGTGCGCGTGCGTGCGTGCGTGCGTGCGTGCGTGCGTGCGTGCGTGCGTGCGTGCGTGCGTGCGTGTGATAACTGCTTTTTTAAGAACAATAGTTGTGTCAGACCGGCTTGTGCTCGTGTGTGCGTGCATGCATGTTGGGACAGGATTATATCTATTGATAGTGTCATCTACAGACGAGTTGAATCAGTTTGTAAGACATTCATAGAGTCAATAATCAGTTTATAAGACATCTATTCATAGAGTCAATAATCAGTTTATTTTTACTTTATTAAGACATTATCAGCTCACCTTCAGCTCTGCCTGGAGCTTTATGCTGGAGATGAACATAGAAGAGAACAGATTAGATGAACATAGAAGAGAACAGATTAGATGAGACACAAACAACTGAGGAGGCTTTTCTATTTATCCTATGTCCAGCTCTGAGGGTTTGTGTAAACACAAACATTGTGTTAACACAAATGTGGAGGAGAGAACAAACTCTCAAACTCTGCCCCAACTCTACCCTCTGTGATTTTCCGTGATTCTTTCTTTTTTCTCTCTTTTTTCTCTTTTTTTAAGAATGTTATTATAATAAAAATAGCAGAGTAAAAGCAGCCATGTCTTTCCGGCACCCCAGAGCTTCTATTTTGAAGGAATGTGGTAAGCCATATGCTTAAATGTTTTATACAGTATGTAGACTAACAGTGATGTCAATGTACAGATGCTACTGCCTACAGTATTTATACTAACAGTGATGTTAATGTACAGATGCTACTGCCTACAGTCTTTAGACTAACAGTGATGTCAATGTACAGATGCTACTGCCTACAGTCTGTAGACTAACAGTGATGTTAATGTACAGATGCTACTGCCTACAGTCTGTAGACTAACAGTGATGTTAATGTACAGATGCTACTGCCTACAGTCTGTAGACTAACAGTGATGTTAATGTACAGATGCTACTGCCTACAGTCTTTAGACTAACAGTGATGTTAATGTACAGATGCTACTGCTTACAGTCTTTAGACTAACAGTGATGTTAATGTACAGATACTACTGCCTACAATTTACAATTTACAATTTACAATTTAGGCATTTAGCAGACGCTCTTAATCCAGAGCGACTTACATTAAGCAATAACAAAAGCATGGCATACATCACATATATAAAAAGTAGTTATCATGAATCATGCCTAGACTAAGAACGTAACAGTGGAGTATCTATGTAAACTATACATACTATACTATATAATATCTTCTATTATACAATTGAAAAGGTGTGCCCAAAACGCTGTTCCCAACCCAGGAACAAAAGGCACCAGCTACTACGTCACTCCAAGAGTGTCTGACACACTGCAACACACACTGCAATAACCCACTAAACACACTAACACGTCACAGACTTACCCTCCGCGTCGATCCACGGCTATCTCCTCATGTCGCGCAGCACGCCCACACTCAACACCACACGCGTAAAAATTGTCATCACACTGCCACTACAGTCGGCTCCCGTCCAGACTCACAAACAATATCAATATCAATAATAAACACAAACACGCCACAAGCACCGACACCCCCGCCTAATTTGTTGCCACGTCTAGGAAAACAAGCACAGAAACAATGCCATTCAACACGCTACTTACACACACTACCACTCGCTTACAATACGCGGACCTGGCAACACTACATCCCCTCTCCCATTTGCTCAAAGCCAACCACGTGACCCACGAGAGCTTTTATGTTTCTGCAACACCGGAAGTTGCACGCTACACACACACACATTAGAAGAACAACCGAACACAACACTACACACACACACACACACACGGGCCACTGTTGCCAGGTCTATGAAAACAGGCCCAGAAACAAGCAAACAGACCCAGAAACAAAGCCTTTCACCACGCTACTTACACACACTACAACTCGCTTACAATTCACGACCCTGGCAACATTGTTCCCCGTCTTCCACAACACACACAGTCCCACACAGACACACACACACACACTGATTCAGCGGCGCGATTACATAAATACACCGTTTAATTCATGCAAACACGACAATTGCACCACCAGTTTCAATCATGTAAACACGACAATTGCGCGACCCGTTTAATTCATGGAAACATGACAACTGCGACGCACCGAGTCGCATGGATTCTGTGTGTGTGTGCGTGCGGGGTGCCTCTGAATTGGAGTGTTTATGTCAGTCAGCGATGCGATCCGTTGTTATTCAGCCAGGAAAACAATCTAAACATTATATACTAACGTCAGCACCGGGCAGACTAACACACACAAGCGTTATTAGTTGCGTTTTCTTATTGAAGTGCCTCTGAATTGTAACGGTGTGTTTATGTCAGTCAGCGATGCGATCCGTACCAGCACCATATGCACGGACTGGAGAGAGGCGAAGTGTTTCTCTCCCTTCGGCTCATGTAGCCCTCATTGTAACTACAAATATTGTTCCCGAACAAACAATGTGGGGTCACTGCAATCCGCAATCCAAAATATTGTAGCCCTACTATAATGCAGTCAAGGTCCCCCAAAATATATACTACAGTATGTTCTGCTCCATTCTCAACAGCTTTTGGTTTCCAAAAACAGTAATTTATTGTAAACTAACAAAAACAGTAAACAGCAGTTTCATGTCTGCTTATTTTCATTTACATTAATTTCCTTTGATGTGAAAATACAACAAATAATAATAATACCCATCCGTTACTACATGTCAAGGGCACAATACTGGAGTGGAGTGTTTATGTCAGTCAGCGATGCGATCCGTTGTTATTCAGCCAGGAAAACAATCTAAACATTATATACTAACGTCAGCACCGGGCAGACTAACACACACAAGCGTTATTAGTTGCGTTTTCTTATTGAAGTGCCTCTGAATTGTAACGGTGTGTTTATGTCAGTCAGCGATGCGATCCGTACCAGCACCATATGCACGGACTGGAGAGAGGCGAAGTGTTTCTCTCCCTTCGGCTCATGTAGCCCTCATTGTAACTACAAATATTGTTCCCGAACAAACAATGTGGGGTCACTGCAATCCGCAATCCAAAATATTGTAGCCCTACTATAATGCAGTCAAGGTCCCCCAAAATATATACTACAGTATGTTCTGCTCCATTCTCAACAGCTTTTGGTTTCCAAAAACAGTAATTTATTGTAAACTAACAAAAACAGTAAACAGCAGTTTCATGTCTGCTTATTTTCATTTACATTAATTTCCTTTGATGTGAAAATACAACAAATAATAATAATACCCATCCGTTACTACATGTCAAGGGCACAATACTGGAGTGGAGTCTGTCAAATCCCGCTATTTCCTTCTTCCCATTGCGCTGCCAACGGAACTAGGATTCGCCGCCCAAAGGGCGGCGAAATTCTAGTATTATACATGTGTACTATAAAGTGCTATGACTACATAAAGTGCAATTCTAGAGCTGTCTACGTAACAAGCTATAAGTCTGTTTAAAATACTATCTAAGTCTACATAATGTGCTATCTAAGGGGCTAGGCTAGGGCAAGTGCTACGGGCCATGGTGGAGTCTGAAGAGGTGGGTTTTCAGACTACGGCGGAAGATTGGGAGTGAGGCTGCAGTTCTGACTGTGATGGGAAGTGCATTCCATAGTTTTGGAGCCAGAAGGGAGAAGAGTTTGGGACATGTGGAGCGTTGTCCCGGCGTTTTTAGTGAAGGTACCTCCAGCTTCCCTGCGTTGGCTGATCTGAGTGCGCGGGAGGGTTTGTAGGGTACGATCATACTTGTGAGATATGGGGGGGCCATGCCTTTGGTTGCTTTGAATGCCAGCATCAGAGTTTTGTATTCTGTGCGGGCAGCGACCGGGAGCCAATGGAGGGAGCGGAGAAGGGGGGTGACATGTGAGAATTTTGGCTGGTTGAAGACCAAGCGGGCTGCGGCATTTTGGATAATTTGGAGGGGCTTAAGTGCACATGCCGGTAGGCCAGTAAGGAGGGAGTTACAATAGTCAAGTTTTGACAAGACTGCCTACAGTCTGTATACTAACAGTGTATGGGCCTCATGCGCCAATAAGTTCCTAACTTTTCCTCTTACATTTCTTCCTAAGTGAATTCCTAAGAGAAGTCCAGTCAGATTCATGAAACGTTCTTAAGTAGGCAGAATTGTTCGTAAGCATGTTCTTATGATGATGAATCCAAATCCTCGTAACTTGAAGGGGTGTGCCAGTTCATTCAAATGATCATAGGTAGACGCCCCACATATCCTAATTAACATCCTAATTACCATAGGGAACCGCCCCACCAATCCCATATAAGGCATTGGGAATTCACTTTCCTACCTGTGTTCACCCAGGTGGGTGTGGTTGTATGACTCCATGGCCTTGCCTGCAGTCACACCTGTGTGTGTGATTGCAGCACACAGAAATCACAGGACCTCACACATAGAAATAAAGTTGAGTGAAGTCAAGAATACCTAAACTAAAGTCTAAATATGGTGGAACACCAGACTCCAATAATACTGTGGAGGTACTGAAGTGAACAGAACATTTCAAAATTTCAATATTTCAATATTTCAATATTTTCAATAATCATGAATGTATTTCATTATTTATCTCACAATAGTCAACTTGGGGGGGGGGGGGGGTGATGGTGGGTGCATGGGGTGGGGGTTATGTGGTGGGTATGGTGCTTTGGGTTGGGTTGTGAACTCTAAACCAGTGGTTCTCAAACATTTTCATGTCAAGGACCCCCAAATTGACATGCATTCTGCAGACCCCCATATGAAAATATTTTCTGCTAGGGAAACGTTTTGAAGATTTATCAAAATGTTTCGAAAATAGCCGATCTACAAGCTCAAAATGGGCAGTAATGGGACGCGTTTGTGAGCTTGTAGATTGGCTATTTTCAAAGTATAAAATGGGATTAAAGTGGTAAATGTTCCATATTTTGCTGTGGACTGCCTGGAACTTCCTCAAGGACCCCTTGAGGTCCTCAGACCAAACTTTGAGCATCATGCAGATGGCGCTGTTTTTCCTTTATGTTTTCAGATTGCACTTAAGAACGAAAAAGGCACCCTAAGAGTGCTCCACAGTGTGCGTAGATTCTGTTCTTACCTACGAACAAATCACAGCTAAGAAAAGATTGAGGGATCCCAAAACCTTCTTAAAAACTTCCTAAGTGGGTCTAAGAACAAATTTCCTCTTAAGAACTTCTTAAGAACGGTTGGCGCATGAGGCCTAATGTTTGCAATACATTTAAACAACTCAGCTCTGGTCTTCAGTTAGTCTGCTTTGTAAATAAACGTACCTTTCGTCTGCGTCTGCCTGGGAAGTTCCCCATGTTGATGTCTTCCTTGTTGCTTCTTCTAACAGTTCTGGTGAAAAATGACAACAACAGTGACGTTTATGACTATTGTGTTCACTAATGTGCCTGTCGGCCACCGGCCTACTTGGGAACGATGCAAGTTGGGAACCTAGTAAGCAATACCCGTCGTCATAGCACCCGCTTTAACTATGTCTGTGTCCCTGTTGTGCCCATATATGGAGATCTGTGTCTGTCTGTCTGACTGTGTCTGAAGAGTGCAAACTGACTGTGAAAAGTGGACTAGTTAAGTAATAAATTGGCAGGTGTGGGGGTTGCCATGGCAATCAATTGGCTGAGGCAGAGGGCTGGGAAAGTCTACAGGTGAGTGGACTTAAACCAAATTCCAATACCCAAAATCTCGCTCACTCGCACTCGGTCACTCCAGCATGGCGGTGTTACGGTGAAATTGGTGACCTGCTGAAATGTATGACCATCTTGTGGACTTCACACAACTTACATGGAGGTCTTTAAGTATGTGGCCTAAATACAGCTAGGTGGAACTCTGCTAATGAACAAACTAAATACAGCTAGGTGGAACTCTGCTAATGAACAAACCACAATGATTTACATTCGGAGAGGACACTGACGTTATGTGATGTCATCGATGACACGATTGTCACATATTTCAGCAGGTCACCAATTTCACCGTAACACTGCCTTACTGGAGTGAGCGAGTGTGAGCGAGCGAGTGGCCGAGATTTTGGGTGTTGGAATTCAGCTCTAGTGTTTGGCAGATTATTCTGTGTACTCATTAATCCTCCTCTCCTCTCCTCTCCTCTCCTCTCCTCTCCTCTCCTCTCCTCTCCTCTCCTCTCCTCTCCTCTCCCCTCCCCCTCCCCCCACACACACACACACACACACACACCGGGTACCCATTACAATAATTCAATTTCGGTTCTCTCTATCGGTTCCCACAGACACGCAGTCACACGCTATTTATTTATTTTCTTCCCTTTTAATAGACGTGCAGGGAACAGAGCTACAAGCCCACACCACGTTGCATCAGCGACGCGTTCTCACCTATCGGCCGGAGATGCGCTGTGTGTGTGTGTGTGTGTGTGTGTGTGTGTGTGTGTGTGTGTGTGTGTGTGTGTGTGTGTGTGTGTGTGTGTGTGTGTGTGTGTGTGTGTGTGTGTGTGTGTGTGTGTGTGTGTGTGTGTGTGTGTGTGTGTGTGTGTGTGTGTGTGTGTGTGTGTGTGTGTGTGTGTGTGTGTGTGGGGTCGGCATGGCCCGTAACATTAAGGCCCTAGCTGGTCTGTTCATACAAGTTAAAATGATTGATCAGGAACTGTTGATACAAGTTAAAATGATTGATCAGGAACTGTTCATACAAGTTAAAATGATTGATCAGGAACTGTTCATACAAGTTAAAATGATTAAGTGCTAAATGTCAATAGCATGTGTGTGTTACAGTGCTTAAAGGGAAACTTCACCCTTTTTGCAAAAGAATATATGTTAATGACAAGATTTAGAACTCTTCCTTCCTGGACTACATGTTGTGTCAGTAAGAAATCCCTCCCCCTATCCACAAGGAGGAGCAGTGCACCAAAGCATTATGGGAATTGAAGTCCAGGAAGGAAGTGAGCCCAGTCACAAGTGTCGATGACATCAGAGACATACTGGGCTCACTGCTAAAATCTAAAATATCTAAAACCACAAATTACACACATAAAGACCCCCAGGAAAATGCTCTAAATCAAAAAGGGTGAAGTGTCCCTTTAACCCATTCATGACGGGAACCCCTTCTGGTGTTTTAACCATTATTTTAAACTTTTTCTTTTGAAAAATAGCAGATCTATGAGCTTGTAGATCTGCTATTTTTGAAAAATCGTATAATGTGGCACAAATCTTTGAATATATTCCTCTGTGGGGGTGGTGTGTGTGTGTGTGTGTGTGTGTGTGTGTGTGTGTGTGTGTGTGTGTGTGTGTGTGTGTGTGTGTGTGTGTGTGTGTGCGCGTGTGCGTGCGTGCGTGTGTGTGTGTGTGTGGCAATGCTTAAATGCTAAATGGTTAGTCATAGAATGGGAAGGAGGAAAGCAGAAGTTGGAAAGCATGTCCTGTACAATGGGCTGTTTACCACACATGCAAGCACGATAGTGTATGGTGCACGTGGGACAGTGTGTGTGTGTGTGTGTGCGCGTGCGCGTGTGCGTGTGCGTGCGCGTGTGCGCGTGTGTGTGTGCGTGTGTGTGTGTGTGTGTGGTCACATGACCCCTCCCATGCAGTACTCTTCATTGACGAACACAATTACCCCTTCGATAAACCCCACCCCAAAAAGCGATTGTCCAATCAATGCCAATCAAAATAGTTTAGCAACTGTTGCATAGCAACAGTTATAAATATAAATAGAGCACAACCTATGCTTGCTGATGTTAAAAGAGTTAACAGTGGCGGTGTTTGAAATACAGCGGTCGGATGTTCCAGAGGATACATCCGTCCAATAGCTTCTCTGCCTTACGTTGTGACCAGGCTTTTCTTTTCGCAGATAAGTAAGCCTGGGACGGAGGCTAACCATCTACAGCCTGACAGATACAACACTGTCTCCCAGCTGCACCAGCTTGGTGAAGACTACTCCTGCCATTACCAATTTTAAACAACAGCTTCCACATATGGAGCTCTCACTATGAGGACAAGTGAATTACAATTCACAATTACAATTAACAATAAATTCACAATTAATCAACAAAATCTGACAAAAAAATGCTCTCTCTCCTTCCATGAGAGCAGCAGCATGTGTTCGCACCATTCAACACCCCCCACTACACTCACCACACATCCACTCACTTACACTGCTGATCTACTGATTAACACACCCCACTTTGTATGTTAGTATTGTTTGATTCATATGTTTGTTTATATGGTAAATAAATATTGGTTTGTGCACTTTTAAACAGCCGTGTGTCTTCCTCCTTTGTTATGGCCCAAGAGCCAGGTCATAACAGAGTGTGTGTGTGTGTGTGTGTGTGTGTGTGTGTGTGTGTGTGTGTGTGTGTGTGTGTGTGTGTGTGTGTGTGTGTGTGTGTGTGTGTGTGTGTGTGTGCGTGTGCGTGTGTGTGTGTGTGTGTGTGTGAAACCGCAACCTGAAGGTCAGCACCAAAGTTGCCGTCTACAATGCAGTTTGTGTGTCTACCCTACTCTATGGGGCAGAGACATGGACTCCATATCGACGCCACCTCAAAAACCTGGAGGCCTTCCACATCCGCTGCCTTCAGAGGATCCTTGGAATATCCTGGGAGGACAGAGTCCCCCACACTGAGATTCTAAACAACACAGAATCCACCTGCATGGAAGCAGCTGTGGCCAAAAAACACCTGCGGTGGATAGGACACACTATCCGCATGCCTGACCACCGCCTGCCCCGCCAAGTCCTCTATGGCCAACTGCATGATGCAAAGCGTGCCGCTGGTGGACAGAAGAGGCGCTACAGGGACTACACCAAAGACCTCCTAAAGCGCACTACCATAAACCCCACGCAGCTCGAAGCTCTGGCACACGACCGCTCAGCCTGGCGGGTCACATGTGCCAGGGCAATTTCGCAGATAAGCGACAACAACCAACAGAGGAGGCTCGAGAGACGCGCCCAGCGACACCGGAGGGAAGCCGGCGTTCCTCCAGCGGGCGGGATCCCCTGTCCCGCCTGTGGAAAGATCTGCGGCTCGCGCATCGGCCTCGACAGGCACACCAAGTGGCATCAGCGGCAACACCGCTGACCCCCCCCCCCCCCGACCCGAAGCAAGCGTCATCATCGGACACGATGGACAGCTAAGATGGTGTGTGTGTGTGCGTGTGCGTGTGCGCATGTGCATGCGTGCGTGCGTGCGTGTGTGTGTGTGTGTGTGGCCCTGTTGTTGAACACACACACAGTTTAACGTCATGGCTGTGTTGTTGAACACACACACAGTTTAACGTCATGGTTGTGTTGTTGAACACACACACAGCTTAACTTCATGGCTGTGTTGTTGAACACACACACAGCTTAACGTCATGGCTGTGTTGAACACACACAGCTTAACATCATGGCTGTGTTGTTGAACACACACACACACAGTTTAACGTCATGGTTGTGTTGTTGAACACACACACAGTTTAACGTCATGGCTGTGTTGTTGAACACACACACAGCTTAACGTCATGGCTGTGTTGTTGAACACACACACACACACAGCTTAACGTCATGGCATAAAGAGTATGCACATGCATAAAGCGAATGGCAAATCGAGTGGCAAAGTGAGTTTAACATTGTTTAACGTTGTTTAATGCAATCAGACTTTTCTGATTGGATGTATGGGCTGTACGTCGAGGCCAGAAAGTAGTTTTTTGGCACTCAGGCGTTCCTGCATTACTTCCAGATATGAAGATGATGTCACTCACACGCATACCCTCTTTTGCAAAGTTTCGCAAAAAACGACTGCACGTTTCAGACAGAACTGCTATTTCTGGAGGAATTTGAAAAAAAAACAGCAAATACCTTCGGGCTTGGTCCCTTATTAATAAAATGAATAAATAATAATAAACTGCTACATGGGGTCTGGATTGATTCCATGATGTTTCTTACCTGGCGTTGTTCTGCTGCAGTCTAAGAAGACGTCCTCAGTGCTATGGCAGGACAGACGTCCTCAGTGCTATGGCAGGACAGACGTCCTCAGTGCTATGGCAGGACAGACGTCCTCAGTGTGACAGGACAGGTCTAGGCCACTGCTTTAAGAAGGACTCCACTGCACCTGCCCATGAAAGGACAGGAAACACGGTGTCATTGGAGGATGCAGGTCTGATTGGTCAGCGTGTTGCTCAGGCCTCGCCTACTAGCACAACATTCAGCTAAACCATCCGTTCTAACTCACACCAATAGCCTCGTCAGCACATCCCCCCCCCCCCCCCCCCCCCTCACGGAAAACAACCGCACTAGCTTCCTGTCAAGTTCTTTATCTATTGCAAAACACAACCTCTTCCTCCTTCTCTCACCTACAGATGTCGAAACGCCCTCCCTGTGTCCCCACAGGCAGTCGCTCTCAGGCCTAAACCTCCATATATAAAGAATTGTGTATTTGTAGGTCTCTAAATGTTATGATGAATTGAACATGGTGTGGGCCCTGTTGTAAACAAGTGTAATGCTTTTATGGTATCGTCCAGTTTTTGAGTTGTGCTTGAAATGTACTGTAATTCTGCAAACTGTTAATACATACTTCAATCAATCAACTACATCGACACGTTGTGAGCTTGGAGATCGGCAATTTGAACTATTCAATATTTTATTTAATTTAAACATGTAATGGTGTGTGTGTGTGTGTGTGTGTGTGTGTGTGTGTGTGTGTGTGTGTGTGTGTGTGTGTGTGTGTGTGTGTGTGTGTGTGTGTGTGTGTGTGTGTGTGTGTGTGTGTGTGTGTGTGTGTGTGTGTGTGTGTGTGTGTGTGTGTGTGTGTGCGCACACACATCGTTTCTGCCTGACAAACAATAATGTCACTTCCTACTTCTGCTGCTCTGTGGTAATTACCCCCCCCCCCCACACACACACACTTCCTCTATCTCTCTATGCAGCCTCTCTCACACACACACACACACACACACACACACACACACACACACACACACACACACACACACACACACACACACACACACACAGTGTCGAAGCGTCCTTGAGCAAGACTCCGAACCCCTAATGAAGCTAGATTGGAATAATGATCAAATTCAAACAGCACAATAAGGACAGAAGTTAGAGTCAATATTATCAACAGTATAATACAGTACAGTATAATTATTATATGAATGCATTGTACAGGGACACATAATCCTTCCAAAACTGTTCAGTGTGGGTACAGTAACAGTTCCTAAACTGTAGCACTTGCCCTAGCCTTACAGGCTCAGCTTATGTAACTTAATTAGATAGCATTTTATGTAGACATTATAGTACTATATAGTGTATACGCATAGTTTAATTGTACATATTTTCTACTGATGACTATTTCCATGTATTTGATGTATTACCATGTGTTGTTCTTGCTTACTGTCGCTCTGATAAATGACTAGATTGTAAAACAAGTGCAGCACTGTCTCTGGGCCTATACCTTTCACACACACTGTCTCTGGGCCTATACCTTTCACACACACTGTCTCTGGGCCTATACCTTTCACACACACACTGTCTCTGGGCCTATACCTTTCACACACACTGTCTCTGGGCCTATACCTTTCACACACACTGTCTCTGGGCCTATACCTTTCACACACACTGTCTCTGGGCCTATACCTTTCACACACACTGTCTCTGGGCCTATACCTTTCACACACACTGAACAGTGCACACAGATGTCTTTCTTTAACTTAAGATAACTAGACGTGTACGTGCCCGTCGGCCACCGGACCACTTGAGAACGATGCAACTTGGGAACCTAATAATACCCGTTGTCAACTTGCCATAGCACCCGTTTTAACTGTCTGTCTTTGTGCCCATACTGTATATGGAGATGTCTGCCTGCCTGCCTGCCTGAAGAGTGCAAACTGAGAGGGTGTTTACACTCAGACGATCCGCAGTCAAACCGCATAACTTTTGTATCGTTTTGCCCTTTCATCTACACACTGCCGACCAAAACGGTGAATGAATCCGTTCATTTTTTAAACCGGGTCCCAGAGTGGATAAATATGAAACCGCAACTTTTGCGCCACTGTGTGGACGTCCGAATCCGCATATTTCCTGGACCGATGACGCAAGAGCCCACATGTGTTTTAAGACGCATGCGCCACCCCTGAACAATAATAAACAAAGATGGCAGCACCCAGCGTTGTATACATTGCATTTGTCCTGCAGAAAATAGTTAATAGTTAGGGCTTTTACAGCTAATGTACTGCTCCTACACACCACCACCTTCGGCAACAAGTGGACATGGAGAATAGCATTCTCCTGTCTGTTTTTGTTTACATCGGAGCGTCTGCAGTGTTGCCAGATTGTGTGAGAGAAATAAGCAACCAGGTCTATGAAAACAACCCCAAAAGCGACCAGGTTATTTGAGAATAGCAGATCTACAAGTTTGCGTCGTGATGTGACACGTTGTGAGCTTGTAGATCTGATATTTAAAAATATATATCATGGAAAACAAAGTGACAAATGTGGAATATTTTTTAAACAGAACAACAAACATTCTGATTGACCAGATGACAATAAATATGTTTTTTCTCTTACTGTAGATTAAGTGTTTTTTAATTATAATACTTAATATATAGTCCAATCATGTATTTAGGAAAATCTATACAATCATGTCCTAAACCTAAATGTTTTATTGTAGTCTATCTTGTAGCCTCTACAGGTAGCCCATTGGGCTACTTGCCTCAACCAGGCACTTTCCCTTTTCTGTATTTTTGTATGTTTCATTATTTAGTTTGTATAATGTGCTGAATCAAATAAAATCAAATAAAATCATATCATAGGAAACCAGACCAAATAATCAACTATACACTTAACAAGCCAAAAAAGAAGCCCAAAGTCGCTTATAATAAACAGACATGGCAACACTGGCATCATGTCTTCTTCTCTCTTTTTGAGGCTTTGTGCCAGCTAGTGCTACAGCACCACCTACAGACTGGCCATATATACTACAGGCGCATTCAGGGCCGGTTGCCGTTTTGGTTGTTTTAGTGTAGACACATAGATTAATTGATTCGATTAAGTGTATACAGTCAACTTTTTGACACCGACTCCTTGATATCTTTTAAAACGTCTCAGTCTAAATGGGGTCTGACTGTGAAAAGGTTAAGTAATCAATTGGCTGAGGCAGAGGCTGGAATTTGCACAGGTGAGAGGAGTTGGCCTCATTAGGCCCACTGGCAGAGCCTGACCAGGTGAGAGGAGTGGGCCTCATTAGGCCCACTGGCAGAGCCTGACCAGGTGAGAGGAGTTGGCCTCATTAGGCCCACTGGCAGAGCCTGACCAGGTGAGAGGAGTTGGCCTCATTAGGCCCACTGGCAGAGCCTGAGCAGGTGAGAGGAGTTGGCCTCATTAGGCCCACTGGCAGAGCCTGAGCAGGTGAGAGGAGTTGGCCTCATTAGGTCCACTGGCAGAGCCTGACCAGGTGAGAGGAGTTGACCTCATTAGGCCCACTGGCAGAGCCTGACCAGGTGAGAGGAGTTGGCCTCATTAGGCCCACTGGCAGAGCCTGACCCAGGTGAGAGGAGTTGGCCTCATTAGGCCCACTGGCAGAGCCTGAGCAGGTGAGAGGAGTTGGCCTCATTAGGCCCACTGGCAGAGCCTGACCCAGGTGAGAGGAGTTGGCCTCATTAGGCCCACTGGCAGAGCCTGAGTAGGTGAGAGGAGTTGGCCTCATTAGGCCCACTGGCAGAGCCTGACCAGGTGAAAGGAGTTGGCCTCATTAGGCCCACTGGCAGAGCCTGACCAGGTGAGAGGAGTTGGCCTCATTAGGCCCACTGGCAGAGCCTGACCAGAGCCTTTTGTGGTGGTTCTGGACAACCGTGTATACCACCGACTAACAGACTGCATTATTCTCTAGTATAGAGGGTAGGCGCGTGACTTCATCATACCTGGAAGTTATGCGGGAACGCCCACTGAGTGGCAAAAGACTACTTTCTGGCCTTGACAGCCCATTCATCCAAACAGAAAAGTCCTATCTGATTGCATTAAACAATGTTAAACTCACCAACATTGCAGCTGTACGAAAAGCTTGAATTATCCTCTTTCTATCTGCAAAGTTTTTGTTTCATGAAAATCCACCATAGAAACGTTATGAGCTACTTTCTGTCAAGAAATGCCCTGCATTTGATTATTTTTGTGTCAGAATGCTTGTTTTCAATAACACAACATTTTGCTGCCTCCTGCATTATGTGAAATTTAGAAACAGGTGGTACGCCGGACGGTTGAGTGATTTCCAACGAGCGCTTCCAAACTCCAACACTCCATGCTGCTCAATGTTTTGCCACTCAGTCTAGATGAGGGGGGCGTGTCCTGATCTATACACCTTTCTCTCTTGCTGAAATTAACCCACTAAATACCAATAAACCTTTATTCTGAAGGACATCACTTCTCTGGTTAGCCATTAGTGCAGTTATCTGCAGCGTGGCTGGGGTGCCCCCTACTGTCAGGAGGTGGGCATGACCTTTCCATTAGTTCACAGCTTATTCCTCTGTTTACTCACTTCCATTCTCAATACATAAAACACACAATATCAACATTGACCCAATACAACAAAAACAAAATCCTGCAGGTATCCTAAGGTAAGTAGTTCCACTTTCCCTTTTTATTTCCTTTAAACCTAATTTAGAAATAGCTTTATCTAAACTAAGTTCAGGTATTTTAGTTTCTTATTTTAGTCAACTATTTTAGTCAGCTATTTTAGATAGGTATTCTAACTAATTTTAGGAACTAGTTTGTAATCCTATTTAGTCTATTTGTTTTCTAAATATCTTGAGTTAACTCTTTCCCTTTTCTCCCCAGGTAAGAACAGATTTTACAGGTAGAGGTAGGTATATGAATGAATGAATGAATGAATGAATGACTGACTTTATTGCAGACTCAGGGTCCATAGAGAAACATACAAAACACAAAATAAAATATACATCCAATAAAAAAATAAAAAATAAACAGTCCAAATGTACATGTTAGACAGGCATCTGTGACAGTTATAAATAAAGGCTTTTAAGCCAATGTTTTCTAAGGCTAGAGGAGTATCTATAGTGCAACTTTTGACAGGGTTATTTATACTGACGATGATGCTATTCACAGACTCATCCAAGCGACACATGAATCTATGCATTAAGTTCCGGAGAACAGCTTGAAAAGTATTGACTCTTGCAGCCAGAAACATTTCACTTGCACTGCACCATCTAGGCTTTTTGAGTACAATTCTCATGGCATCATTATACGCTACTTGAAGTTTCTGAATACATGCTTTTTTGTAGCTTGACCACAAGTGGGCAGTGTAGAGTGGTGTACAGTAAGCTCTAAATAGAGTAATCTTAACTGCTTCTGAACACATACTGAACTTGCGTGCGAGGGTGTTCGTCTGTGCATACATCCTACGACACTGTCTGTGTATATCATCATCATCTGTCAACTGTTATGTAATAAAATGTCCAAGATATTTGACTTTACTACAGACACTGAGAGTGTTAAGAGATAGTTTAAAATCAGGAAATGTTTGACTTTTGTCCTCTTTTGTCCTACAAATAGGAACAACACTCTTACTGGCTCAGTCCTTGTACAGTTCAGTTGTTATCCAAAACATCCAAAAATAAATAAAACGTGTGACACCTTTACTGTCTCTTCTCAGTTCACTTTGTGTCTTCAATTCAATTGGCACTTTGACTTAGTTCTAGATGTGCCTTGACATCAATCCACAAATAAAAGTAGAAAATAATTAAATAAAATCGCTCCAACACTCCTCCTACCGCTCTGGCAGTGAGTTACTGGTCTGTCACTGTGCAAAGTGGACCCTTGCACTCTAGGATGGTTCTGGTCTGTCACTGTGCAAAGTGGACCCTAGGATGGTTCTGGTCTGTCACTGTGCAAAGTGGACCCTTGCACTGTAGGATGGTTCTGGTCTGTCACTGTGCAAAGTGGACCCTAGGATGGTTCTGGTCTGTCACTGTGCAAAGTGGACCCTTGAGGATGGTTCTGGTCTGTCACTGTGCAGAGTGGACCCTAGGATGGTTCTGGTCTGTCACTGTGCAGAGTTGACCCTAGGATGGTTCTGGTCTGTCACTGTGCAAAGTGGACCCTAGGATGGTTCTGGTCTGTCACTGTGCAAAGTGGACCCTAGGATGGTTCTGGTCTGTCACTGTGCAAAGTGGACCCTAGGATGGTTCTGGTCTGTCACTGTGCAAAGTGGACCCTAGGATGGTTCTGGTCTGTCACTGTGCAAAGTGGACCCTAGGATGGTACTGGTCTGTCACTGTGCAAAGTGGACCCTAGGATGGTTCTGGTCTGTCACTGTGCAGAGTGGACCCTAGGATGGTTCTGGTCTGTCACTGTGCAGAGTGGACCCTAGGATGGTTCTGGTCTGTCACTGTGCAAAGTGGACCCTAGGATGGTTCTGGTCTATCACTGTGCAAAGTGGACCCTAGGATGGTTCTGGTCTGTCACTGTGCAGAGTGGACCCTAGGATGGTACTGGTCTGTCACTGTGCAAAGTGGACCCTAGGATGGTTCTGGTCTGTCACTGTGCAGAGTGGACCCTAGGATGGTTCTGGTCTGTCACTGTGCAGAGTGGACCCTAGGATGGTTCTGGTCTGTCACTGTGCAAAGTGGACCCTAGGATGGTTCTGGTCTGTCACTGTGCAAAGTGGACCCTAGGATGGTTCTGGTCTGTCACTGTGCAGAGTGGACCCTTGCACTGTAGGATGGTTCTTTGAATCAGTGTTCGTATACGTGGGCTCCTAGCTCGCCATCTGGATCTCCAACATATCACTGTGTTGTTCCAACAGGGACATAAAAACCTGACCTGTACAACAGGGACATAAAACCTGACCTGTACAACAGGTCATAAAGAAAAGAAATCACTAAATTACTCAACTCAATTGCTTCAGGTACTGTGGGTCAATTAGCACTAGCTGCAGTATGCACAACTAGACCCAAATTGATGCTGATTATTACTGCCAGCAGCTGGCTGCCCAGCTGAGCTGACTTAAGTGTACTCATGCTTTACCATGAACAAACCAACATTTTATCATCAAAAACATTTAGTTTAGTGCAATGAATCAATGGATTGTTTTTAAACTCACCAAAACACTCGGTCTGCACTAGACCTAGAATGCCTGTGATCATTGAATTAACTTACGTACATTTTCATGTATCATAGGCATAGATCCCTTCCTACTGTTCCTGGTTGAATTGAATTATGGGCGGCCTAAATGTGATAAATGCTCCGTTTGTACTCACCCATTAAATAATTCCAAAGACGTGGAGTGAAATATGGTCCTCTAGTTTTATATCCATGTGAAAGTTCTGGCACAAAACGTGTATTTAGTCAATTATCTCCACTTTTTCAAGAGATGCACACGGACGACTTTCTCTCCGGGCGAGGGGGGGCGGAATGATCGATGAACTGATTTTACGAATACGTCCTGTTTACCGCAGACGTCATCACCAATTGACCAGGGAAACACAAACGTTTGGGTCACACAATTGGCAGGTGTTGTGATTAATTACCCAGCACCTATCGCAAGGCACCTGCCAATTTAATGGGTGAGTACAAACGGAGCATTTATCACATTTAGGCCGCCAAGTTTACGTCCGACATGAAAGTAAGTACGACCGTTCTATGGCTCTGTATGTGAAAATGTACGTAAGTTAATTAAATGATCACAGGCATTCTAGGTCTAGGTCTGCACAAACTCAAAACAAACCGAGCAGGTTGAGCTCCCAAGTCTGACCAAATACTTCACACAAGTGTGTTCTAAGAGGAGGTGAGCAGTGTGGGTTAGCGCCCCAGCCTGTGTCCTCCGTGAGGGGGTGAGCAGTGTGGGTTAGCGCCCCAGCCTGTGTCCTCCAGGGTGAGCAGTGTGGGTTAGCGCCCCAGCCTGTGTCCTCCGTGAGGGGGTGAGCAGTGTGGGTTAGCGCCCCAGCCTGTGTCCTCCGTGAGGGGGTGAGCAGTGTGGGTTAGCGCCCCAGCCTGTGTCCTCCAGGGTGAGCAGTATGGGTTAGCGCCCCAGCCTGTGTCCTCCGTGAGGAGGAAGCCCAACAAACCCACGGTGAGACGTTCTGAAGTCTTGCTATCGCTTCAGGAGGGAGGAGACAGGAGTTCCTCTTCTCCCTTTCTGGCTGGGCAGCTTTGTTGATTTGGCGTCAGAGTCAATGGTTGAGTTGATCCCAATAATCGAAACGTCTGAAATCACAAATCACATACTGCACACTTTGTGGAAAACGAGCTCTCACAGCTGTTCTAGAAGAGAGCGCATCTTTGGAGTACAGTAATTATTTAAAATACATTGACATTATTTAAATTAAGTAATTAAACCCCTCTTTTTAATTTTTCTTTTAAAGTGTGCTGAATACCACGCACAACAATGTAGTATTGATACAATCGATTATTTCCATTGCAAAACGATACGATACAGTCAATGTTGCTGTTTTCATTTCGATATACTTTGATTCTGGAAATTAAAATCGATTTTTCGATGCAGTTACTATATTGTTAGACCCCTACTCAGCAGTAGAACCATCCTATCATACTGTACACTGTAGAACCATCCTATCATACTGTACACTGTAGAACCATCCTATCATACTGTACACTTTAGAACCATCCTATCATACTGTACACTTGTATACAGAACCATCCTATCATACTGTACACTGTAGAACCATGTGCCCGGTGTCGTTCCACACACAGGGAGTGCAGTGCCCGGTGCCGAGTCGTTCCACACCCCCACGGGGAGTGCAGTGCCCGGTGTCGTTCCACACCCCCACAGGGAGGGCAGTGCCCGGTGTCGTTCCACACCCCCACAGGGAGTGCAGTGCCCGGTGTCGTTCCACACCCCCACAGGGAGGGCAGTGCCCGGTGTCGTTCCACACCCCCACAGGGAGTGCAGTGCCCGGTGTCGTTCCACACCCCCACAGGGAGTGCAGTGCCCGGTGTCGTTCCACACCCCCACAGGGAGGGCAGTGCCCGGTGTCGTTCCACACCCCCACAGGGAGGGCAGTGCCCGGTGTCGTTCCACACCCCCACAGGGAGGGCAGTGCCGGTGTCGTTCCACACCCCCACAGGGAGTGCAGTGCCCGCCACAGAACCGCCACAAAAGGCCTCTGCCCGGGCCAGACTCCATATTTGGGCATGCCTGACAAAGAACTCCATATATGGGCATAAAAGGTCCGTTAGAGATAGATCTTTATTGTCATTGTAACAACTACAACGACATTAAAAGTGCCAATCGCGTGCTAATCTAATCGCGTGCTAATCTCCGGCATGCCGTTGGCCCGATCCATGCCACATTTTGTACACTCTCTGGATGCCAACAAAACCCTCTGCCCCAAATTTTCCTGAACGGCCTGTTATAGCGCCACCAGGTGGCCGACTTTTGTAAAACATATTTTTTGCTATTACAAATCGTTACAATACACACTATATCTCTATAGTCATGTGCTCAAGAAGGATCTGTCCGATATTTCAGATTCCATCCTAATTGGCTAACATATGCTTTCAAAGTCTGCAGGATTGGCACGTTGTGAACAAAAAGCCTCAAATCATGAACGCAGCGTGAAATCTTGAAATCCTTCACAGACGTTGCTACTAGGCCGAGGAATATATCCCACCCTTTTCACATTGGCCTGTTATAGCGCCACCA
This sequence comes from Electrona antarctica, assembly GCF_951216825.1. Classification (NCBI taxonomy): domain Eukaryota; kingdom Metazoa; phylum Chordata; class Actinopteri; order Myctophiformes; family Myctophidae; genus Electrona; species Electrona antarctica. The sequence continues at coordinate 111,703 of NW_027638306.1, forward strand.
ACAGGTGGATTTTTGAAAAACACATTTTTGGAAGAAAATGCCTCAAAATCATCCAATTGCCATTTAAGGCGTAAGAACAAATGGCACCCTTTTCACATTGGCCTATTAGCTATAGCGCCACCAGGAGGCCACAACCTGACCTGCCCTGGTGGAGACCTGTCCTATTATAGCGCCACCAGGAGGCCACAACCTGACCTGCCCTGGTGGAGACCTGTCCTATTATAGCGCCACCAGGAGGCCACGACCTGACCTGCCCTGGTGGAGACCTGTCCTATTATAGCGCCACCAGGAGGCCACGACCTGACCTGCCCTGGTGGAGACCTGTCCTATTATAGCACCACCAGGAGGCCACGACCTGACCTGCCCTGGTGGAGACCTGTCCTATTATAGCGCCACCAGGAGGCCACAACCTGACCTGCCCTGGTGGAGACCTGTCCTATTATAGCGCCACCAGGAGGCCACAACCTGACCTGCCCTGGTGGAGACCTGTTCTATTATAGCGCCACCAGGAGGCCACAACCTGACCTGCCCTGGTGGAGACCTGTCCTATTATAGCGCCACCAGGAGGCCACAACCTGACCTGCCCTGGTGGAGACCTGTCCTATTATAGCGCCACCAGGAGGCCACAACCTGACCTGCCCTGGTGGAGACCTGTCCTATTATAGCGCCACCAGGAGGCCACAACCTGACCTGCCCTGGTGGAGACCTGTCCTATTATAGCGCCACCAGGAGGCCACAACCTGACCTGCCCTGGTGGAGACCTGTCCTATTATAGCGCCACCAGGAGGCCACAACCTGACCTGCCCTGGTGGAGACCTGTCCTATTATAGCGCCACCAGGAGGCCACAACCTGACCTGCCCTGGTGGAGACCTGTCCCCCGAGGGGCACTTTATCTAGTTCTGGTCTGCAGCAGCCAGGGGCCTTCCTCCTGCGCACGCACGCACACAAACACACACACACACATTACATTACATTACATTACAGTCATTTAGCAGACGCTTTTATCCAAAGCGACTTACAATAAGTGTATTCAACATAGGTAGGGAACAAAAACTACTAACACACACACACACACACACACACACACACACACACACACACACACACACACACACACACACACACACACACACACACACACACACACACACACACACACACACACACACACACACACACACACACACACACACACACACACACAGCTGCCTGTTGAAACCCAAGCAGTGAATGTGAGCCGCCAGCGTGGATTATTGATGTGTCGTAACGTGAGCGCCGAGCAGAGAGAACAACAATAGAAGGAAAACACTGTTCAGAAACGCACGCACGCCTTTTCTTTTTTTTTTAAATTTACTGATTTTAAGTTTTTTTTTTATGTTAAATGTTAAAATAGCCGATCTACATTGACACGTTGTGAGCTTGTAGATTGGCTATTTTCACGATTCAAAAATGTTTTTCAAAAATGAAAAAAATGAAAAAGTTGTTTAGGGATAAAAGGGATGAAAATAGAGCCAAAAGTCTAAAAAAAGGGGGATTATACTGTAGTTATTTAAGGTGTGAATATTCATTCGTTATACTGTAGTTATTTAAGGTGTGAATATTAATTCGTTATACTGTAGTTATTTAAGGTGTGAATATTCATTCATTATACTGTAGTTATTTAAGGTGTGAATATTCATTCATTATACTGTAGTTATTTAAGGTGTGAATATTCATTCATTATACTGTAGTTATTTAAGGTGTGAATATTCATTCATTATACTGTAGTTAGTCTGTAACAGAACAACAGCACAATAGTCTGTAACAGAACAACAGAACAACAGTCTGTAACAGAACAACAGAACAACAGAACAACAACAGAACAACAGTCTGTAACAGAACAACAGAACAACAGAACAACAACAGAACAGAACAACAGAACAACAGTAGTTCACCATCAGTACACCACTGGAGGGAGAGAGGGAGAGCACAGTGACACTGTGCGTGTGCGTGCATGCGTGTGCGTGCATGTGCGTGCATGTGCGTGTGTGTGTGTGTGTAGCTCATTGGGGCATGGAGGAGGACACAGAGGTGGGTGTCCACAGCGCTAGCCTCAGTGCACGGTGACAGCCCTGAGGAGGAGGAGGAGGGAGACGGACGGACGGACAGACAGACAGACAGACAGACTCGTCTCTCTCCCGGCTGTGGGTTCACACTCTGTAGAGTTCTGTCTCTCTCTCTCTCTCTCTCTCTCTCTCTCTCTCTCTCTCTCTCTCTCTCTCTCTCTCTCTCTCTCTCTCATGCCACAGCCAAACAGCAGCAGTCCGCCATGGTTCTCCAACAGGTGAGGAGAGAGAGAGAGAGAGAGAGCTTCTAGTTGCTTTGCTGCCTGTTTTGTGTTAATTGCTTTAGTTTGGTCAAAATGGAATAGAATGGAATAGAAAACAGACACATCCAGGCTGTGGTGTTGTTGTTGTTGTTGTTGTTTGTTGTTGTTGTTAACCCGTTCAGGACTTTGTGTTTTTAAGTTACACTTTAGCTGTTGAAAAATAGCTAAAGTGTAACCGAGTGCCGCGCTACGAGCTTGTAGGTCTGCTATTTTAGAAAAATCTTGAAAATGCGGCACAAATCGTTGAATATTTCAGAGCAAACGTTTTTAACTCAAATCTTTTCTTTTCGGGGTGGCTCAGGGTGGAATTTCTCATGTTTATGAGAACGCCGACGCGTTCTTCAGAGCAGATTATTTTAAATGTAATGGGCCTCAGATGTTTGTTATCTGCTCTGAAGAATTAAGGCCGTTTGCCGAAACGCAAATAAACATGAGAAATTGCGTCAGAGCCACTCTGGCTTGTTTTTATACTCGAGTTGTATTCAAATTGCTGAGCACCAACTGTCTTAACCAGCAGTTACCAGAGGAAGTAACCAACTGTCTTAACCACCAGTTACCAGAGGAATTAATAATGAATTGCATTTTTATAGCGCTTTTCCAAGTGCTCAAAGCGCTTTACAACGGTTCATTCATTTATACATTGGGAGGTGAAGGTTCATTCATTCATACATTGGGAGGTGAAGGTTCATTCATTCATACATTCGGAGGTTAAGAGGCGAACAGTCGACGCCAGCGTCCCCACATTCACACACAGACGGTGGCGAGCTCACACCGACCGACTCATTGGAGGCAGTGTAGGGTTGAGTGTCTTGCCCAAGGACACTTCGACATGTGGACAGGAGGAGCCGGGATTCGAACCGCCGACCCATGGATCATTGGACGGACAAAACCTCTTAATTTTAACTCCATTGGACCCTCAAAATGTCTGCTAAAGCAACTAACTCCACCACCTCTCCCACCTCTCATGGAAGTCATTGACAATATATAAAGTTACAACACCAACTTTGATGAGGCTTTGTTTAAAAAAAATATAAGGTTTTATTTATTTCCTGAAAAATATATTTTTAATTTCCTGAAAAATGTATATTTTTAATTTCCTGAAAATTCTTCTCAATTTGAATCCTGAGCGATGTAACCGTTTTGGACTTATGAGGGTTTCCACCCGATAGGCAGAGACGACATGTTACTGGAGTTATGAGGTTTGTGTGTTACTGGAGTTATGAGGTTTATGGTACTGGAGTTATGAGGTTTATGTAACTGGAGTTATGAGGTTTGTGTGTTACTGGAGTTATGAGGTTTATGTTACTGGAGTTATGCGGTTTGTGTTACTGGAGTTATGAGGTTTATGTAACTGGAGTTATGAGGTTTATGTAACTGGAGTTATGAGGTTTATGTTACTGGAGTTATGAGGTTTGTTACTGGAGTTATGAGATTTGTTACTGGAGTTATGAGGTTTATGTAACTGGAGTTTTGAGGTTTGTGTTACTGGAGTTATGAGGTTTATGTTACTGGAGTTATGAGGTTTGTTACTGGATTTATGAGGTTTGTGTTACTGGAGTTATGAGGTTTATGTAACTGGAGTTTTGAGGTTTGTGTGTTACTGGAGTTATGAGGTTTGTTACTGGATTTATGAGGTTTGTGTTACTGGAGTTATGAGGTTTATGTTACTGGAGTTATGAGGTTTATGTTACTGGAGATATGAGGTTTATGTTACTGGAGTTATGTGGTTTATGTTACTGGAGTTATGTGGTTTATGTTACTGGAGTTTTGAGGTTTATGTTACTGGAGTTTGCGATGCGTTGTGAGCTTGTAGATCTGCTATTTTCAGCATGCAACCAAGTGTAAAATGACCTATACTGGATCTATTGTCCACTATAGTCCCTTCCTAAAATTTTAGTCTAGTTTTTTATTTGTTGATGAAATTGTCAATACATTTAGTCTTAGTTTTAGTCATCATAGCTTAGTTTTAATTTAGTTTCCATTTAGTTTTCGTCAGTGAAAAAAGGTAGTCGACGAACATTTTTCGTCTTAAACACTCGGTAGGCCTGTAGCTGTGCTCAACATTGCACCCACAGCTGTTGTTGTATGATAAAGGGGGAGGGGTTAGGGGAGGGGATGGTATTGTGATGTCACTATATCACTGTTTTTTTTTTCATTGGCACGTTTGATTGTCAAGGATTCAGCCTCCAGGAAGAAACCCTAAATACAAAGGGAAGACATCTTTCCACATAAGAACCACACCAAGGGCTCTAATGAAGTAGGCTACTGTCACCTCAAACACATGACATAACAACCACACCAAGGGCTCTAATGAAGTACTGTCACCTCATAAACACATGACATAACAACCACACCAAGGGCTCTAATGAAGGACTGTCACCTCATAAACACATGACATAACCACACCAAGGGCTCTAATGAAGTACTGTCCCCTCATAAACACATGACATAACAACCACACCAAGGGCTCTAATGAAGTACTGTCCCCTCATAAACACATGACATAACAACCACACCAAGGGCTCTAATGAAGTACTGTCACCTCATAAACACATGAAAAACTGTAGCCGCAATTTGCAACTCTAGATTTTTTTATAATGGGATGAATCTAGAGTTGCAATACCCTCCATTGACACCCCACCACGCGTTTGCGATCTGCTTGTAGTAAACGATGTTAAACTCACCAACATTGCAGCTCTAGGCCAGCTTGAATTATCCTCTTTCAATCTGCCGAGCTTGTGTTTCATATAAATCCACCGTAGAGATGTTATGAGCTGCTTTCTGTCAAGACATTCTCTGCAGGTGATTCTTTTTCTAAGTGTTGGAGTTTGGAAGCACTCGTTTTTGTTAAGGGGTCGCGCTGCTGCCTCCTGCATTATGTGCAAATGCGAAACAAATGGCACGCAGGGCCATTCAGTGAATTACGACGAGCGCTTCCAAATTTCAGCTCACAACAACATGTCTACGGTGGATTTTTATGACACAAAAGCTTGGCAGATTGAAAGAGCATAATTCAAGCTTTCCCTACAGCTGCAATGTTGGTTTAATTCAAGCAGATCGGAAATGCAAATTGGATGAATGGGGAGTCAATGGAGGGTATTGCAACTCTAGATTCATCCCATTATTAAAAAAATCTAGAGTTGCAAATTATGGCTAGAAAAACTGGGGGGAAAAATACAAAAATCACAGCACTCGCATGTTTAAAAAGCTCAGTGGGTGGAAGAAGGACTTATGGTCTGTGGTTACAGCATTCAAGTCACCTGCAGTTGGTCTATGAAGCTAACAGAATGGTATCCTGTAAAATGTATAGTTACTATATGGGCAGGGTTTGGATGACAACATTTAAATGGATGAAATGGAGTCTGCAACACTGGTGAGGAAAACTCAGCTCCACTGGTTTGTTATTGGATTCACTGCATGGATCTTCTTCAGGACATGTTCTCCGACATGTGTTGCAGGCTCTATACTGCCACCTGTCTGTCACCTGGGCTAGAGTGGATGTGCATGTACCTTTGTTGGAGGACAATATAGCCTTTGTAAGAGAGGGTTTTTTATATAAGATATATATAGATGGATGGATGGGTGGATGGAGGGATGGATGGAGGGATGGATGGAGGGAGGGAGGGAGGGAGAGAGGGAGGGAGGGAGGGAGGGAGAGAGGGATGGATGGAGGGAGGGAGGGAGGGAGGGAGGGAGGGAGGGATGGATGGATGGAGGGATCAAATCAAATCAAATCAAATCAACCTTTATTTATATAGCACGTTTAAAACAACCGAAGTTGACCAAAGTGCTTCACAACAATACAATATAATACATCAAACATAGAAAAATAACATATAGATTATAGGTTAAAATCAGTTCACATTAAAAGCCAGGGAAAAAAGGTGCGTTTTAAGATGGGATTTGAAGATGGTGATTGATTGAGCAGCTCTAATATGGGGGGGGAGGTTGTTCCAAAGCTCGGGGGCCGCCACGGAAAAAGCGCGGTCACCTCTTGTTCTGAGGGTCCGAGCCGTTGGGACGGTCAGCAGAGACAGGTCCGCAGACCTCAGAGCTCTGGAGGGGTTGTGTCGTTGTATAAGTTCGGCCATATAAGGGGGGGCCAGGCCGTTTAGAGATTTAAAAGTGAATAAAAGAATTTTAAAATCGATTCTCTGTTTTATGGGGAGCCAATGGAGTGAGATTAAGACGGGTGTGATATGGTCATATTTTTTGGTACGAGTGAGGAGGCGGGCAGCAGCATTTTGTACCAATTGGAGTCGTCTGAGGGAGGATTGGGTGATACCATGGTATAGGGCGTTGCAGTAGTCTAGTCTAGAGGAGATGAATGAGTGGATGACTGTTTCGAATTGTTTGGGGGGGAGGTAAGGTTTGATCTTGGCAAGTAGGCGTAGATGGTAAAAACTTGTTTTGACAACTGAGCTGATCTGTTGGTTGAAGTTGAAGTGGTTGTCGAATATAACGCCAAGATTTTTGGATGGATGGGTGGATGGGTGGATGGGTGGGTGGAGGGAGGGAGGGAGGGGTTGGTGGAGGGGTGGGTGGATGGATGGAGGGAGGGAGGGAGGGAGGGAGGGATGGATGGAGGGGTGGGTGGATGGATGGAGGGAGGGAGGGAGGGAGGGAGGGAGGGATGGAGGGATGGATGGATGGAGGGATGGATGGATGGAGGGATGGATGGATGGATGGGTGGATGGAGGGGTGGGTGGATGGATGGAGGGAGGGAGGGAGGGAGGGATGGAGGGATGGATGGGTGGATGGAGGGATGGAGGGATGGATGGATAGAGGGAGGGAGGGAGGGATGGATAGAGGGATGGATGGATGGAGGGAGGGCGGGAGGGATGGAGGGATGGATGGATGGATGGGTGGGTGGGTGGATGGATGGAGGGAGGGAGGGATGGATGGAGGGAGGGGTGGATGGATGGATGGATGGATGGATGGAGGGATGGATGGATGGATGGATAGATAGATAATAGTTTTTTTTAGGGCGCTAGCCCCTCCTATATACAGCTTTTTGTCCTAACTTATATGTCACATTTGCCGTTGATCAAACTGGAAGGAGCATTTAGGTCATGTGTGTCTGAGCAAATAAGACACGTTACGTCATGATGTATACGATAATCAGCCGTTGGCAAAAAAAATTGCCTGCCGGCGGATTACGGTCTGGAGAGGCTCAATTGTACGCCCATTTCCTACACCAGAGAACTGGTGTGGCCAATCGGGACACGGTATGCAATATGGGCGGACTTTGGTACAGTGACGTTCAATGCTTGAGACCTTTGACTGCCAGTAGCTCTGACCAATTGCGTCAAAGAGAAAATGTTTGAACCCGCCCCCCGGGAAACAAGATCCATACACAGCATCTCCAGACTCAAATACCACACGACAGTGTGATTTGAGTCTGGCTTATTAGCCAGGCTATATATTTACACCTCGGGGGTAAATATGTGCGTAAAGGTGTGCGTGTGCGTGTGTGTGTGTATGTGTGTGCATGATTCAGTTCTACTGGATCTCTTCTCCACTATAGTCCCTCCTTGACATCCGTTTTATTTGTCGACCAAATTATCAATATATTTATTTAGTCATAATATTAGTTTTTATTTATAGTTTTCATCAGTCGTAAGCTACTTCATATTCTTCACCATAGTTTTAACCGTGTGCGTGCGTGCGTGCGTGCGTGGGGTGCGTGCGTGCGTGCGTGCGTGCGTGGCTTAGGGTTCCGTGGACAGGGCTTTGGAGAGCTTAGCGTGGCTTAGCGGCTGAATGAAAGTGTCAAAGTGAAACTGGGACATGCTGTCACAACAGGAAGTACACCAGACAGCGGGGGGGGGGGGGGGGGGGATCCCACAGAGGTTAGACAGGGTCCCGGTTGGGGGGGGGGGGGGGGGGGGGGGGGGCGTTTATCTAGTTTGCGTACAAGCGTAGACATGGTAACCATGGTAACCAGAGTTAGTGTGGAAGTGTCCTTGAGCAAGACTCTGAACGCCTGATTGCTCCTGATGAAACACGTGTCTCTCTAGAGCAGGGGTTCTCAACCTTTTTGGCCGGGGACCCCCGAAAATGCTTTGGCAACGTCTCGGGACCCCCGCCCCGCCCCCTCCTGACCCCCAATATAAATTGACTGCTACAATAACCTTAATAATAGAGACATAAATAAATACTGAAACCATAATCATTAGGGAAGGTGTATGCATGTACTATGTGTACTATATGTAAACTCTTCATTTCCACTTTACAGCCATTCAGTTGGTAAAAAAAAAAAAAAAATCTTTTTTTTTTTTGAAAATAATTTGGGGACCCCCAAAAATAATTTGGCGACCCCTCGAGGGGTCGCGACCCACGGGTTGAGAACCCGTGCTCTAGAGAAATATGTTTCTCAGACTGACCTTAGAGTATATATGAATAGAGACGGCACCCGGAGGAAACCCTGAGGCGCAATGGACATAGTGGCCGAATTTGGTATTGCAGCGCTGGGCCAAGAACATGAACGCGCTGGTCCGTTGACTATCATTGCGCACGTTCATGATGACACGTGAACGCGGTTTCAGTGCAATGGCAGTGCGTTCATGTCTTTGGCACAATCAATCCCAGAATGCACTCTGTTCCTAACCGGAAGGAGGAGTGAAATCGCCTCATGCGCTTCTGAGCAAAGCAAAGCAATGTTCTTTGTTTACCCAGGGTAAGTGGACTAAGCTCGAGATGCTTGTTTACAGCCACGCCCTGCTCATAGAACATTTCATGGTTGGGGTTCAATGCCTTGCTCAAGGGCACTTCAGCGGTGGTAATTTTAACGTGCCGGTCCGGGGATTCGAACTGGCGACCTTCCGGTATCAAGACCGCTCCGCAAACCGTTCGGCCACCGCTGCCTCGTCCTTAATGCAAGTGGATGGAAGGAGAACTCGGGTGCCGTCTCTATTC
>NW_027638306.1:121189-141189 GCF_951216825.1 Electrona antarctica
GGCCCGCGCGTGCGTTTTTAAAAAATAGGACTGGACCTAAATTAAACGCCAATGATTCAACAGATGAACAATGAATGATCTGAATGTCATTAAAGAATGAATGCAGACATTTAGCAGATGTTTGAATCCAGAGTGATTTACAAAGTCCACCATGAGAGTAAACGACATGAAGTCTAGTCGACCAATCAACACGGTCACAGCAGAAAAAAAAGGAGGGGTGCCGAGTACGGAACCCTGTGGGACCCCAGTCAGCAAAGTCAACAGGGTTTCAGTGGTTCAGTATAAAGGTTTATATACAATAAAAGGTTCTAAAACATGTTTTGGCCCACGCAGGGACCACTTGGAGGGGAGAAATATTTACAAGTACCCCTTCATCCTCGCCATCCACCGATGAGCATCTTACAACCTTACATTTAGATGCCACTGGAACGGCTTGTATTAAAAACCTTTCAATCAAAGTCATGTCATAGTCAAACAGAAACCACTACTTCAGGGCTGTTCAACTAGTTGTTCAGGAGGTCACGTTGGCAGAAACCCAAAGGGGTCTGGAGTCTGCCCCCCAAAAAGATATTCATCTCATATGTAGCCTACAACTGACACAACATAACTGACTATTCATCTCATATGTACAACTGACACAACATAACTGACTATTCATCTCATTATATACAACTGACACAACATAACTGACTATTCATCTCATTATATACAACTGACACATCATAACTGACTATTCGACTTCGTGGCAATAAACAGAGTCTGAGTCGACACCAGATTTCATCTTCTTTCGTTTTTTTTCTTCTCATTTTCATCTTCAAGATGTTGTGACAATAGCCTGTTTTACAAACTCACATGCAGAGCTTGTAGATCTGATATATTCAAATATCTGATGTAGAGGTTAAAGTGGTTGAACTGAAGTTGTTGCTATATTAATTTAACTCATTCACTGCCGTCTGCCGAGGACAACTTTTAACACCCTTTTCTCTTTCTTTAGCCCCTCCTATATACAGCTTTTGTCCTCACACGTCTCATATTTGCCATTGACAATGAAAGGAGAAATTATTAGGACGAATATCCGCCAAATTTGACGTAAATTTGTGGCAACACAAACATTAAATGCCATTGACAATGAAGGGAAAGTTTATGTGATATGTAGGCTAACCAATCACATACATTCAGTTGTTCATGACATGATGTTTAATGATTGTTACTAAAACATGAGTTTCGGGTGAATTCAAATAAGATCAACGCCTTCAAAATAAAAGACTGAAAGGACAAAATAAGGGGCAAAATAAATCTAGCAGTGAATGAGTGAGACCCTCTGGAGCCCCCTCAAGGACCCCCCCCTGGGGGTCCACAGCCATAGACACATGCAACACACACACACACACGCGCGCGCGATGAAAACTATGGCGTAGAATGTTGGTCGACTACGTTTTTTGACATGACGTAGTTTACGACTGACGAAAACTAGATTACTAAATAAAAACTAATATGATGACTAAAACTATGACTAAATAAATATATTGATAATTTGGTCGACAAATGCATGTCAAGGAAGGACTAGTGGAGAAGAGATCCAGTAGAACTAAATGTTAGGGAGGGACTAGTGGAGGAGAGATCCAGTAGAACTAAATGTTAGGGAGGGACTAGTGGAGAAGAGATCCAGTAGAACTAAATGTCAGGGAGTGACTAGTGGAGAAGAGATCCAGTAGAACTAAATGTTAGGGAGGGACTAGTGGAGAAGAGATCCAGTAGAACTAAATGTCAGGGAGGGACTAGTGGAGAAGAGATCCTGTAGAACTAAATGTCAGGGAGTGACTAGTGGAGAAGAGATCCAGTAGAACTAAATGTTAGGGAGTGACTAGTGGAGAAGAGATCCAGTAGAACTAAATGTCAGGGAGTGACTAGTGGAGAAGAGATCCAGTAGAACTAAATGTCAGGGAGTGACTAGTGGAGAAGAGATCCAGTAGAACTAAAAGACAAGTCATTTCATGTTTGGTTGTGCTCTGAAAAATAACAGACCTACAAGCTCACACCATAGTTGCAGCGCGACACGTTATGACCTTGTAGATCTGCTATTTTCAGTAAAATCAGTCACCATAACGGCATGCCAAAATGCATTTTAGTCGACTAAATCAACTGAACATTTAGCAGATTAAAATCCTATTATATTTAGTCGACTAAAAATGTAGACTAAAAGCACGCACGCACGCACGCACGCACGCACCAGTGTTGATGTCGTCGACTAAAACTAAGACGAAAAAAGTTCATCAAATACCTTCTTCCACTGACGAAAACTAAAAGGAAACTAAATTAAAACTAAGCTATGATGACTAAAACTAAGACTAAATATACTGACAATATCATCAACAAATGAAAACTAGACTAAAATGTTAGGAAGGGACTAGTGGACAAGAGATCCAGTACAAGTCATTTTACACTTGGTTGCATGCTGAAAATAGCAGATCTACAAGCTGACAATGCGTTGCAGCGCGACTCGTTGTGAGCTTGTAGATCGGCTATTTTCAGCAAGTGTAAAAACAGTCATTACGACGGCATCAAGGCCCGCCAAAATACATTTTAGTCGACTAAATCACCTGTAGATTTAGTCGACTAAAATTATAGACTAACACTAAAACATTCCAGCTGACTTAAAACTAAATGAAAACTATTCAACAGACTATATATGACTAAAACACAAATATGCTGCCAAAAACAACACTGACACACACACACACACACACACACACACACACACACACACACACACACACACACACAGGGTCTCAAAGTAAGGTCCAGGGACCCCCAGGGACCCCCGAGACGGTTCCAGGGGGTCCTAAGAGCATAATGATAAATAACCTAAAATAACTTTAACCTAAATACATCGCTATTTCAAATTAGCAGATTGTAGATCTGCTAATTGGCAGATCTACAAGATCTACAAAATAGCAGATCTACAAGCTCACAACACCGTCATGTGACGCGTTGTGAGCTTGTAGATCTGCTATTGAAAACAAATCCTCTCAAAGCCTCTCTGATGTCAGTGTGTCTCTGCTTGTCTTATTTATGATGACATCACAATGATGTCAGTCTGAGTCAATATGTCCAAATATGGAGTTCTATGATGTCACCACGAGTCAGTCATGTCCAAATATGGAGTTCTATGATGTCAGACTTAGCCGGTGTCAAAGGGTCCACTATTAGGCGACAGTGGTAACCATGACAACATGGACTCACCCAAACATGTTGAGTAACCATGGCGACCTGAAGTCACATGGAGACTATCTCTGCTCACACAGAGACACAGAGGAGCCAGGCCCAAACCAGAACCCAGCGAACAGAGGTTTAGTGAAGGTGTTCTGGAAGGTGTACAGGTGAGTCAGAGTGTCCTCTAACACTCTGTAGAAGGACAGAGTCCCAGCGGGACGGTCCAGATACACTGCTACTCTGGTGGAGCCAGAGGACCGGATAGGAAGGAGAGTCATCTTACTATTGTGGCTGACAGAGTAACTGATGTCATCGTTATCATCACTGCAGAGCAGACTCCAGGACTGTTTATACTCTACAAGCTTACAGTCACCACCCCTTCCTTTCCTACTGATGTCTCTGTCAGTCACTCCTATCCAAACCACTCCACTGAACTCCATCTCACTGTAGGAGCATTCATCTAGACTATCTGAACTCAGAACCTGAGGATAGACCTCAAACCTGTCAGGATGATCAGGATATGAATGATCCTGACCATCCGCTGTCACCTTCCTGTTGTCCTCAGACAGAGAGAGGTCACAGAATGCTGTGTTTGTGTCCAGAGTGAGACGCTGGAAATCTGATGAGAAAACAACACAGTACACATTATAATATATCATTCACTGAAAGGCACGCACGCACACGGTCACACGCACGCACACACACACACGCACGCTCGCACACATGCACACTCGCACGCACGCACACTCGCACGCACGCACGCACACTCGCACACATACACGCACGCATGCACACTCGCACACACACGCTCACACACACACACACACTATATTTTTAACTTTAAGAGTTAAAAAAGCAGATTTACAAGCCCTCAGCACGCCACGCAGTCATGTGAGCTTGTAGATCTGCTATTTGACAGACAGACAGACTGTTAAACAGACTCACACACACACACACACAATATGTTTTCAGACAGACAGACAGACAGACAGTTAAACAGACAGACAGACAGACAGACAGACAGACAGACAGACAGACAGACAGTTAAACAGACAGACAGACTCACAGCGTTGAGGTTTAGTCCAGTGTTCTCCTCCATGATTCACACTGTAGGAAGTAGAACAACAATGAATCAAGTCAAAACCTCTGCTGCTTAATGTTTCACATCGGCCTGTTTAGTCCCACCAAAACACATTTTGTCATCATTCTCCCACAGACTCTGTCCAAACATCACACACCAATATCTCTATGGTCATGTGATCTCTCAAATTTGGATAGGATTGAGGAGTGTCTCGTTTTGAACAAAATGCAACGCGCCACGCCAAACGCCCTTCACCTCCCCGTCTCCTCCCCCTGCCCGCCAGGCACACCCTCCTCGGCAGCAATGCCTCGCAGGGACCGACACAGCGTGCCCCCTTCCCTCGACCCGGGACAACGCGCCCCCTCCCTGGACTTGGCACAGCGTGCCCCCTCCCTGGAGACGGCACAGTGTGCCCCCTCCCCCCTCCCTGAAGACGGCACAGCGTTCCCCCTCCCTGAAGACGGCACAGCGTTCTCCCTCCCCCGACTCACCACAGCGTGCCCCCTCCCTCGACACGGCACTGTGTGCCCCCTCCCTCGGTCGACTCACTGACCAACATGGACACAGTCCTATAGTCGACTCACTTGACAGTCTCCAGAGCAGCAGACAGCTTCTTCAGAGCAGACTCTCCTAAGTGGCTGAAGTTCAAGTCCAGCTGTTTCAGCTGGGAGGAGGGGTTGGAGGTCACAGCTGAAGCCAGAGAATAACAGCCTTCCTCTGTGACTCCACAGCCTGACAACCTGCAGAGAAATACACTTTTAACAAAGTGCTGTTGATGTTCGAGTAGAGATCCACACAGAGAGAACACACATTCTTTACCCCAGGATCTGCAGTCCACACTGTGGACTCTTCAGTAACGCAGAGAGCTGGAGCAGTTGTGATTCCTGCAGGCAGATGAAACTGAGGTCCAATTCTCTCAGATGGAGAAGATTAGAGCTGAGAGCTGAGAGCAGAACTTCAAATCCTGTCTGTGTGATGGTACAGCCAGCAAGTCTGTAATTACACATGAAATATCTGGACTGAATATCAGAGTTTTGGAGTAAAGACCCCAAGAGATGGAAAGAGAAAGCAGGCCGGAATAATGTGAAGTAAATCATCTTAATCTGTGTGTGTGTGTGTGTGTGTGTGTGTGTGTGTGTGTGTGTGTGTGTGTGTGTGTGTGTGTGTGTGTGTGTGTGTGTGTGTGTGTGTGTGTGTGTCAGTGTTGTTTTTGGCAGCATATTTGTGTTTTAGTCATATATAGTCTGTTGAATAGTTTTAATTTAGTTTTAAGTCAGCTGGAATGTTTTAGTGTTAGTCTATAGTTTTAGTCGACTAAATCTACAGGTGATTTAGTCGACTAAAATGTATTTTGGCGGGCCTTGATGCCGTCGTAATGACTGTTTTTACACTTGCTGAAAATAGCCGATCTACAAGCTCACAACGAGTCGCGCTGCAACGCATTGTCAGCTTGTAGATCTGCTATTTTCAGCATGCAACCAAGTGTAAAATGACTTGTACTGGATCTCTTGTCCACTAGTCCCTTCCTAACATTTTAGTCTAGTTTTCATTTGTTGATGATATTGTCAGTATATTTAGTCTTAGTCATCATAGCTTAGTTTTAATTTAGTTTCCTTTTAGTTTTCGTCAGTGGAAGAAGGTATTTGACGAACATTTTTCGTCTTAGTTTTAGTCGACGACATCAACACTGGTGTGTGTGTGTGTGTGTGTGTGTGTGTGTGTGTGTGTGTGTGTGTGTGTGTGTGTGCGCGCGCATGTCAACATGACTCTACATACTGTAATCACTGTACCTCATTAGTTCACATATTGTAGTTACTGTACCGTAGCGTTGATAATGATAATTCCCTAGCAGCCATGATGGATTACATATTGTAGTTACTGTGATGTGAGAGTGTGAACTAGACAACACAAACTCTCACCATATTATTATTATAATCAATGTGGGATACCATGATGTCAACTTTATTCACACTCTTCTTAATATCAAACAATAAATAATAAAACAGAACTAATCAAAATAATAATCTGACCTCAGTATCTCCAGTTGACAGTTTGGACTCTTCAATGCAGCAGAGAGCAGGTCCATGGATGGATCCGTTATGTCATTATAACTGATGTCCAATTCTCTCAGATGTGAAGGATTAGAGCTGAGAGCTGAAGACACAATCTCATAGTCTGCTTTTTGGAGGTCTGAGCCAACAAGTCTGTAAATGTAGATGATGTAAAATCAGTGATTATCAACACAGATTAGATCAAGTTCATGTTCAAGGAAATTAACTATAAAGTGTAATGTAAATGTAAAATGTCTAGTTGGTCAGATATTGACCAACTAGACATTTTGTTGAAAACTGAAAACCTATGAGTCAAAAGGCCCAATCGAAATAACACCATTTTAGTATGTTTTTTTTTTTTGGGGGGGGGGGGGGGGGGGGTCATGGCACTCTGTCTTTAAGGAATATCCATTTGACCAAGAGACACTTTTATGTTTTAAATTCTGTTATTTTTGAGGGGTGCTAGCCCCTCCTATGTCCAGCTTTGAGGGTTTGTGTAAACACAAACGTTTTAGACAAATTGTGATTGGCCGGAATGAGATGATGTATGATGATAAGAGCGCCCCTCACTTCACACAGGTGTGATTTTATAATTAATACAATAATAATAATCTATTATTTGTGTTCCTGTTATCTCCACTAGAGGGGGTTACAGAGCAGGAGGGGAAATGATACATTCATCTTTTCCCGGTGAATCTGTGTGAGACGTGATGTGTCCGCTGTGCCTGTAGCCATGAGGCTTTACAATGAACATTCATCACTTTAAAAGCCCTCAAAGACCTGAGGATGCGGCGCGTTTTGGTGGGCTTGTAGATCAGCTAAATTCACCCTGCGACACCGCCGTACGGACAAAGTACAAACCAGGTGTTACCGTAATTCCTCCAAGAATGGCGCATGGTTCTTTACCGTATACACACTATGAAACCCTCACCCCCTCTTACACCAGCAAGCAGCCCTGCTGTAGCAATCAGTATTCACTGTATAAAAATAGAAAGGGTTGACAAGCCATTTCAACTGAATAATAAGAATAATTAATACCAAAATCTATTAATACGTTTTGTTGGGGGGGGGGGGGATAAAATAGATTCTGGGACAGTTACAGTTAAATAAGGTAGTCAGGAGCCTGGAGTGGAAAATAACCCAACCTTATCTATCCTTACTGACTGACAGCGATGAACCCGGTGTGTGTGTGTGTGTGTGTGTGTGTGTGTGTGTGTGTGTGTGTGTGTGTGTGTGTGCGTGCGTGCTACTAACCTTGCTTTTTTGAAGATCCTCACAGCTGGGATGAGTCTCCGCCGCCCTGCTGGTGTTGTCTTGTATGTGTGCAGGTCCAACTCTTCCAGAACCTCCTCTGACATCTGTAGCATGGAGGCCAGAGCTGAACACTGGGTCTCAGAGAGTTGCTTCCCTGAGCTGCTCTCTGACTCCAGGTACTGTTGGATCCCCTGACTTAATGACGGGTCGTTCATCTCCATCAGACATTGGAAGATGTTGATGCATCTGTCAGGAGAGAAGTCGTCATCATTCATCTTCTTCAGGATGTTGATGGCTCTCTGGATCTCCTCTGGACTGTTCTTTGTCTGACCCAGCAGGCCTCCTAACAGACTCTGGTTGGACTCCAGTGAGAGGCCATGAAGGAAGCGGACAAAGAGGTCCAGGTGGCCACTTTCACTCTTCAGGGATTTTTCCATAGCAGCTTTCAGGAAGTCAGAGAGGGAGCTGAAACTGTCTGAAATGTCACTGTTATCGTTCAGGAATGTCTTCAGGACCTCCATCTTCTTGTTGGTCTTTGTGAACATTTGCCTCTTGTTCCTCTTTGTGAAACAGTGGAACAGGTAGACTGCAGCCAGGAACTCCTGGATGCTCAGGTGAACAAAGCAGTAGACTTTTTTGTCGAAAGAAGCACCGTCTTCTTTGAAGAATGCTGTGCACATGCCTGACTTTAGCACGGCCTTGTAGGCATCAAGACCACAGGCTTCCAGGTCTTTCTGGTAGAACAGGATCTGATCTTTGATCAGTTGGTTAAATGCCAACTTGCCCAGCTTCAGAATGAACGGTCCTTCTGCCTTCATGAGCTTCTCTTTTCTCTTTTTCGTCGTCTTATCTGATTTACCATACTTCTTCTCCATCTGCTTCGTCAGAGTCGTCAGGAATTCACAGTACATCTGAACCAGGGTCTCAGGGAGCTTGTCTGTCATGTCTCTGTGCTGCACAACAAAAGCAAGGATCCAACAGAAGACTGGGATTTCACACATGGTGGAGAGGATCTTTGATTTCTTGATGTGTGACATGATTAAGCTGGTCATCGAGTTGGCCTTGTTCTCGTCATTGAAGATCTTCATGAACCTCTTCTTGAAGTACTCCTTCTTCTGGTCATCTGTGATGAACCCTCTTATTTCTGTCATTCTGTCAACAACGTCCTCATGGATCTGATCGACTGCTGCAGGCCGTGAGGTGAGCCAGATGCGAGCGGAGGGAAGCAGTTCACCCTTGATCAGGTTTACAATCAGCTCCTCGACCGGCAGGGATTCCTCAACATTCGTGATGATGGAATCTTTCTCGAAATCCAATAGAAACCTTTTTTCATCGAGCCCATCAATCATGAACATGACTTTGCAGGGACATGTGTTGTAGTCGTTTGACTCTTGCACTATGCTGAAGATGTCATTCAGAGCTTCTTCCTTAATGCATCTGGTTTCCTTGACACATTCGTGAAGTAGCTTCGCCAGAGAAAAGCTTTTTCCCTCGAGAAGATTTAACTGGCGGAACGTCAATGGGAACACGAGATGGGGGTCTCGGGGGAAACGGCCCATGGTCCAGTCGTGAATAAATTTGTGTAAGAGGAAGGATTTTCCAATTCCTGCGACACCAACAGTGAGCACTGCTCTTTCATTTATTCCAGAATTATACAATTCCCAGAGTTGGATTGGTTCGTCCAGTCCTGCCCTGTTCATCTCCATCTGTCTGACCTCATGATACCTGTGCATGCCTGAGAAGCTGGTGTTTGTGTTGTAGATCGGGACACAGACGTCGTCAAACTTCATCTTGGACTCATTGTCCAATTTTACACATAGATATGTGTTTTTCATCTTGTTCTGAAACACGCGTTCGTAGCCAGTAATGGAACCGCCTGCTATTTTCACCAACACATCTGTAATGAACAAAGCAATTCTTAAACAGCTTAAGGAGAAAGAGATCTACCAGATCAAGCCCTACAACACAATATAACATTTACCATTTCAATCTTTCTTTTTACTAAAACATCTGGCAGAATTAACTATGGACCTTCTGATTCCCAGAAGGCCTCTCTACCATTCAGATATGTCTGCCCCTGTTTCTGTATTCACGCACGCACGCACGCACACGCATACACACACCCCTTTGAAATGGACCATGCTTCTGAGGCCTTTCTGCTGTGATAAGACACTTATTGTCAGCTCACCTTCAGCAGAGGCAGAGGCAGCTTCTGCTTTGGGTTGTGATGGAGGAGAAGACTGAGTGGACCTGCTGTGGAATGAAAAACATGTTATACTGACTATGTATTCATCTATCAATGTCGTCAGCCTGCGCGCCTAAAGATGTCTAGTTACGCGGCTGGTGCTACACGTAATGCTAGCATCAGAGCGAATGCTACATGTAACGTTAGCATCAGAGCGCATGGTATATGTAACGTTAGCATCACAACGCATGCTACATGTAACGTTAGCATCAGAGCGCATGCTACATGTAACGTTAGCATCAGAGCGCATGCTACATGTAATGTTAGCATCACAATGACAAACTAAAACCCTGTCATGATTATGAACATCCTGGCTAAACATAACACTGCTATTTTAAAAGGATCTCTGGCTAATAAGACGTATACGCCTTAAAACATTATACCTTCCCTCTATAACTAACCAGGGATCCTTTTAAGAATTAGGAACACATTAGAATCAATGTGTGACTGTGGAGCATAGTGAGTGTACATTATCTTGTACTGATGTCATTCTCTTAATACATTATCTTGTATTATCTTACAGAACGTAATAGAAAATTAATTTAAATCACAATTACTTACAGATCTTCTAGAAGACACGTCTCCTCTGTCTCAAGACATTGGTAGAAAATGTTTTTAGACTTTCTGTTGTTCAGGATTTTATAGAGTGCCCTCATCTTCTCCTCATTGGTGGACTTGGACCTCACATTATTGTAGTCCTCTGGGGTGATGATCGTCTTCTCAAGGAGCAGATCCAGGATGGGATTCACCCTGGTCACTCTCTGAATGAGCTCTCTCCGGTGTTGGTCAACAAAGTGACCCTCTGAAGATAAGTGGAATGAACATTTGTTGGTTGTTGTTGGTGAAACTGTTAGTATTTCCCTCCACACCAAATCTCTTCTTCCCTCTAAGACCCCCTTTACATGCGACTGTGGCTCAAGAGGTAGAGCAGGTCGTCCAATGATCCATGGGTCGGCGGTTCGAATCCCGGCTCCTCCTGGCTACATGTCGAAGTGTCCTTGGGCAAGACACTGAACCCCAAATTGCTCCCGATGTGCTGGTTGGTACCTTGCATGGCTTCCGCCACAATCGGTGTATGAATGTGTGTGTGAATGGGTGAATGTAATGCACAATCTATGTAAAGCGCCTTGGATAAAGGCGCTATATAAATGCACCATTTACATGAGAGCGGTGTTCATAGAAAACGGCAGGAAAACGTATCGCTTGCTGGGGTCCCTTTAGACGAGAATGGCGTTTTCAAAACACAACAAAGTGAAACCACCTTCCAGAGTGGAAGTCTTTGAAAACGCCGTTTCCTCCCGTCTCCGTGTAAATGGACAAAACAATGAATCGGCAAAACTTGTGACATCATCATGGCTCACGTGGGTTCTCAACGCATGTGTTTATTACATCGATGCAGAGCCGTCGACCATATTTGGAGTTCCTAGAGTGAGCAAGCGCTCCCTCGCCCGCTCATCCTACATCATCCCTGTAGGGGATCGGGGAGCAGTAGTGGGCCCCAGAGGTGAGGTGCGCAGGCCCACCGGTGTGTGGACACGCCCTGGCGCCTTGCCAACCACTGTCCCAGCTATGGGTAAATAGCATGGGCAGGTGAGGCTCATAGCCATGGTCGGCAACCCACCTAGGAGAAGGACACTCTGAACTAAAACCAGGACTGTGAGGAGTTTCACCCCACAGTCCTTAATCAGCATAGTGAAGCCATCCTAGACTTCCAGCGGCGGGAGTCAGCAGGAACATCGCAGTGGACGGTGG
The DNA here is from genome assembly GCF_951216825.1 of Electrona antarctica. Taxonomy (NCBI): domain Eukaryota; kingdom Metazoa; phylum Chordata; class Actinopteri; order Myctophiformes; family Myctophidae; genus Electrona; species Electrona antarctica. The sequence continues at coordinate 132,786 of NW_027638306.1, forward strand.
TGCTGATCATGACGACAGGACCTTAAAGGGGAGGGGGGGGGGGGGGGGCTGTCCAATCACAGCACCCCGTCCAATGCACTCATGCGCTGTCGGAGAGCATTTATAATGGGGACCTTCAACGCATGCACAGTGAGAGAAGAAGCTACATTGGAGGAACTAGCACACTGTGTCAAGGCAAGGGGAGTGGAGATCCTGGGGATCCAGGAACACAGAAGAGTGCACACTGATGACCGGATCGTTTACCGCAGAGTGGAGAGATGCACGTTCATCACTGTGGCGAAAGAGGCCCAGGCTGCAACAGGGGGCGTAGGGCTACTGCTGGGTTCTCTGAAACGAGGCCCAGGCTGTTCTCTGGCGCGTAAGGCTCTCCGTCGGGTTTACCATCACACTGATAGGATCCTCATCGCAGAGTTCTCATCCAGTAACAACTGTCATAGTCGTGTACTCACCCACCAACGTGGCACCATCTGAGGAGGTGGAGAAGTTCTACGAGGACCTCACAACAGCGGTCCGTAGACTAATGCATGTCAAACTGGGGGTCCTTGAAATTAAACGGGTTGAAAATCACTGCTAGAGACATACAAATCTTATTTTATTGGGATCCCGGGCATATCTTTTCAAATGGGGGTCCGCGGGCTAATTAGTGTCAATTTGGGGGTCCTTGACATGAAAAGGTTTGGGAACCACTGGTATAATGGATGTCTTATAGCCCTTCCACCCAAAATCACTGCCAGCCGCCACTGTGTCCCAGCACAACAACTTCCTGGCAATCCTAAAACGCAAGGATTGGACCAGAGGACGCTCCCTTCCCTTACCACGACTCCACCAACCGCAATGGCGCATACCTCACTGCCCTTCTCATGGAACACCAGCTACTGGCAGCGAAGTTGCGGAAAAGAACAGGCAAGAGGTGGACCTTCCAAGACCAAGCCTCAGGTGTGCGAAGACAATTAGACTACATACTGGTGAGGCGAAAGTGGAGGAACTCCATCCTGAACGCTGAGCCATACAGCACGTTCAGCTCTGTGGGCTCTGTTCACCGCGTGGTCTCCATGAGGGTTCGACTGAGTCTCAGGGTCCCCAAGCCAAGCCTGGTATGACTGGAAGGCACTCTGGCCTGCAAACCAGGTATACGGAGGAGGTTATGAGCCGCCTTCAGCCGCTGGACGAAGGAGCAGAGCCTAGCATTGAATACAGGCGATTTGTTGTCGCCACGAAGAGGCAACAAGGATGTGGATGCGGTCCAAACACCCGGAGGTCGCAGCGGCACGGGGCAGGGTGGAAGAAACACGCCTTTGCACGTGAGCCTACTGTGGAGAGACGTGGGATACTGAATGAGGCCAAGCAGCTTCTCTTGCAACCTTGCCCTGGTAGGCAACAGGCTGCCTGACATGCGGTCTCTCTCCAACATCATCCCGGTGCCTAAATCTGGAGACCTCTCGAAGCCAGACAACTACCGAGACATCAGCCTGACCTGTATCGTCTACAACCGGATGATCCTGAACCGGATACGGCATGCCATCGACCCTCACCTGAGGGAGAACCAAAACGGCTTTCGAGAGAAGAGAACCACACCCAGATCCTGGCTCTGAGGAGGTGAAGAAGAACCACCTGACGGCCGTATTGTGCGTTATTAATTTCAAAAAGGCTTTTGACTCAATACACAGAGGCACCATGATGAAGATCCTGAAGGCCTCCCAACTTGCTCCGGGCAATAGAGACCATGTATGCAGGAACAAGGGCCAAGGTGGTGACCCCAGATGGCGACAGTGAGGAGTTTGACATCCTGGCTGGGGTAATGCAAGGAGACACTCTAGCCCCCTTCCTCTTTGTCATCGTCCTGGACTACGCGCTCCGGAAGGCCATCAGTGGACGAGAGCAGGATCTGGACTACGCACTCAGGAAGGCCATCAATGGATGAGAGCAGGATCTGTACTACGCACTCAGGAAGGCCATCAATGGATGAGAGCAGGATCCTGGCCTTACTCTTACACCAAGGAGGTCAAGAAGACACCCTGCAGTAGTCCTGACAGACCTAGACTACGCGGATGACATCAGCCTGCTCTCTGACCACATGGAGAAAGCATAGGAGCTCTTGAGCAGAGTGGAGTCTGAGAGTGCCAAGGTTGGCCTTCGGCTGAATGCCAAGAAAACTGAGGTGATCACCTATAACATCCAAACAGAACATCCACTTCTCACAACAACAGGAGGCACTGCTCTGAAGGAAGTCAATGACTTCAAGTACCTGGGCTCATGGGTCAACTCAACAGAGCAAGATCTAAAAAGGCACTTGCATGGAGGGCCCTGAATGGCATGGCCAGTGTATGGAACTCCAACACAAATCAAACTCAGCTTCTTCTACGCGACAGTAGAATCTGTTCTCCTATATGGCAGTGAATGCTGGACCCTGAAGCCAACCCTGCAGAAGGCTCTAGACGGGTGCTACACCAGAATGTTACGTGTAGTGCTCAACATCAGCAAGAGTACACATGTTACCAACGAGAATCTGTATGCCGGAATATTCAGGTTGAGCGACAAAATATCAGCCAGGAGAATGAGACTCAGTCTGCTGGCTGGCACCAAGAGCTGCCAGCCAGCAGACTGGTGCTGAGAGTGCAAAGCACCAACGAGCTGGCCGGATGTATGGAGAACCAGGATGACTGGAGGCGACGATAGAGGGCTCGTCTGAGGACGACCTAGAGAGATTAAATGGTCGCTTTCGTGTAAAGGGTCGATACAAAATGAAAACGCAACGGCACTATACCGTTTTCTCTGGCGACCGTTCTCGTGTAAAGGTGGTCTAAAACCTAATTTATGGTTGGAGGGACAAGTGTCCAACAACACATCACACCATCAAAGTTTTGTCAGCTGTTTGTCAGCTGTGTATGTTTTTACCAATGCACCACAATTTCCCAAACAGCTAAATTAACTACTTCTATTCAATCAATTATGAACCCAGATATGTCTGCCCCTGTTTCTGTATTCACACACACACACACACACACACACACACACACACACACACACACACACACACACACACACACACACACACACACACACACACACACACACACACACACACACACACACACACACACACACACACACACACACACACACACACACAGCTCACCTTCAGCGGCTCCTACCCTTGTAGATGTTGAACTTGACATTGGTGGGTCAGCGCCTGTAGCTCCATGCCAGAAAAGACAAAAGACTTGTATAAGAAACACACAGTGTCTGTGTGCGTGCGTGCGTGCGTGCGTGCGTGCGTGCGTGCGTGCGTGCGTGCGTGCGTGCGTGCGTGCGTGCGTGCGTGCGTGCGATAACTGCTTTTTTAAGAACAATAGTTGTGTCAGACCGGCTTGTGCTCGTGTGTGCGTGCATGCATGTTGGGACAGGATTATATCTATTGATAGTGTCATCTACAGACGAGTTGAATCAGTTTATAAGACATCTATTCATAGAGTCAATAATCAGTTTATAAGACATCTATTCATAGAGTCAATAATACGTTTATTTTTACGACATTTTAAGACATTATCAGCTCACCTTCAGCTCTGCCTGGAGCTTTATGCTGGAGATGAACATAGAAGAGAACAGATTAGATGAACATAGAAGAGAACAGATTAGATGAACATAGAAGAGAACAGATTAGATGAGACACACAAACAACTGAGGAGGCTTTTCTATTTATTTTAGGGGCGCTGGCCCCTCCTATGTCCAGCTCTGAGGGTTTGTGTAAACACAAACATTGTGTTAACACAAATGTGGAGGAGAGAACAAACTCTCAAACTCTGCCCCAACTCTACCCTCGGTGATTTTCCGTGATTCTTTCTTTTTTCTCTCTTTTTTTAAGAATGTTATTATAATAAAAATAGCAGAGTAAAAGCAGCCATGTCTTTCCGGCACCCCAGAGCTTCTATTTTGAAGGAATGTGGTAACTTGCCATATGCTTAAATGTTTTATAAGACCAGTCGGATTATTACACGATAAAGCGTCAGGTTTTCGTCATGTTAAACTGAGCTATCTCGTTAAACCCAGCTGGCTGCGATGAATAACTTAATCATTAATCAGCGTCACCAGTCACCAAACGATCCATATAAGTGATATAACTCTGTAAACGCTCCACGTAAGCTACAAGCAACTGTGTGATGACCACGCAATCATGTCACAGTCCACTGTGTGATGACCACGCAATCATGTCACAGTCCATTGTGTGATGACCACGCAATCATGTCACAGTCCACTGTGTGATGACCACGCAATCATGTCACAGTCCACTGTGTGATGACCACGCAATCATGTCACAGTCCACTGCAGGCTACATTTGATTTCCAAAATGCTTAGTATTATAACCGCCGTCCGTCGGCGTGCCTTATGTGCCCAAAATAACGGATCTGTAAGTTGTCGAGACACACCATTATAGCCATGTTGGCAGTTGGTATAATAATATTGTCACTCTGTTTGGGACTGTTGCACAACGGTGAATGATTGCACTTTGCGAACGGGGACAATACTTCATATACGTCACTAAAGGACAATACTTCATATACGTCACTAAAGGGAAACTAAAGGGATCAGCTGCTATTCATGTTTACTCACCACCACTGTCTGGAATCCATTAGAATGATGGAAATGGGTTTTTTCGGGCTTCGGGTTTATGGTAATTTTTAGGGTCGGGCCGAGCCTCTGGCTGCGGTCTGAATATGGCCAATGGGGGGGAAGGACAGCTTGCCCTGTCTCCTCGCTGCTAACGTGCCTATTGGACAAGGACGGGTTGGGGAGGGACTTAGTGTTGCTAACGTGCCTATTGGACAAGGACGGGTTGGGGAGGGACTTAGTGTTGCTAACGTGCCTATTGATGATATTCACACGGCTGCCATCTTGCAACTTCCCATAGACAGCTCGTTCATCCAAACAGAAAAGTCCTATCCAATTATATTAAACAATGTCAAAATCACCAACATTGCAGCTGTACGAAAAGCTTGAATTATCCTCTTTCTATCTGAAAAGTGTTTGTTTCATAAAAATCCACCGTATACATGTTAAGACCTACTTCCTGTCAGAGAGAAGGACAGAGGACACTGGCAAGGAAAAGGTGACGAGAAACGGGCAGAAAAGAGACAAGACCGAGTAGGAATCACGCACACAAGCAATCAAGAAGACGCACACATGGGTAAAGACATCCAAACAGGCATCACACACCAGGTGAAAAGCTGACAAACTACAATAAACCAGGAAAACACTGCAGGCTACAGACATTCCACAGGACAGACAAAGAGAGACAGCGGAACGCACAACCATACAACCGGAATCACGTTGAAAGACAAGTGGGCAAACACACAGACAGACATGCAGATAGGCACATAGACAAGCAGACAGGCATCAACTCAGACAAACCAACAGACAAACAGATTAACTGACACACAGGCAGGCAAGCAGACAAACAGGTGATCTCACACAACATCAGGCGGGAACGAAAGTCAGAGGGTAGACAGGAGGACTGGGGGGTAGACAGACGGACTAATAGACTAGCAGACAAACTAGCAGACACACAGAGAGGGAGACAGGCAGACAAACAGAAAGGGAGAGCAGTAGGCAGACCAAGCGAACCCTCCACCAAAGGGCAGGACATTTCAGAACGGAACAGAGGAGGCTGGGAAGAGGAAGTAGCTTGGGGAACAAAGGGGCTGGCATACTGGGACACAGGGGAGAAAGGCTGCAAAACTGGGGAAGAAAGGTGGCCAGGGACAGGGCTAGAAATGGGACTATGAGCAGTGCTGGGTCTAGGGCAAAGAGGCTGAAGAGGGCTGGGACATAATGGCTCTGTAGAGCATGGGGACAAAGGCTCAGGAGGACATGGAGACAGGGACTGGGGTAGCTGACACTGAGACAGGGGCATAGGGGAAGAAGAACATTGGTCAGGTGGTTGAAGGGGTACTGGGAGAACACAACAGGCCTCACATGGCTGGGGAAACACTGGGAGGACAGAACATGAGTCTGGTGGCTGTGGGGACACTGGAAGCACAGGACAGGGTTCCGGTGTCAGTGGGGACACTGGGACAGACGAGGACACAGACTTAAAGGCGGGGACAGACGGGACAATCTCAGGCAAAACTGGGGGCAGAGTCACTGTAGCGCTGGGCAGCAGTGGAGCCTCTTGAACGCTGGGCAGTGACACACACTGGGCACTGGGTAGCAAGGACTCCAAGGCGCTGGGCAGCGAAGCATCCAGGACGCTGGGCAACAGGGAGCGTTGGCGGTATCGGGAGCCATGGCACTCACGCCCCCTTCTGGAGGTCCCACGGATTCCCCTGAACACGACCAAACGAGACCCCTCAAAAGGGTCTTGGGCTGGAGTCGGCTCAGGGTAGACGGGTACGGAGTCATTACAGACAGGATCTGGGAACTTCACGGAACAGGCAGGTGTAGGGAGGGCCAACGAAGTGCAAGGCTGCAAAGTGTCAGCGGCACTGGACACAGTGACGCTGGGCAGCACGGGGACGCTGGGCAGCATGGGGACGCTGGGCAGCATGGTCACGGGCTCGGAGGCGCTGGGCAGCATGGTCACGGGCTCGGAGGCGCTGGGCAGCATGGTCACGGGCTCGGAGGCGCTGGGCAGCATGGTCACGGGCTCGGAGGCGCTGGGCAGCATGGTCACGGGCTCGGAGGCGCTGGGCAGCATGGTCACGGGCTCGGAGGCGCTGGGCAGCACAGGTTCGGTGGTGCCGGGCAGCACAGGCTTGGGTACACTGGACACTGGAGAACCAAAAACTCTTCTCAGCTCTGTTGTGAAAGAGGAGTAGCTGGAGCAAAACTTTTGTTCCTCCTCCCATGCATCAATAGCCCAGGATAGGGCCTCTCCTGTAAGCATGTATCTCACATAAGCCAGGCGGGAATGTTCAGTGGAGAAGGCAAGTGCCTGGTCCTCACAAACTGCCCAACACTGGGTGAGGAAAGAGTCACGTCTCAGGATTACCTCCATAATGCTCAGGGTGAGGAACGTGGAGCCCCTGGGTGGGCAAGGCATGGGCAGGAGTCAGAGAAGGCAGAGTACAGGCATGTGTCACAGGTGTGAGCACTGACAGACCTGGGCTTACTAGTGGCTTGCTCCAAACTGCTGGCATCTTGAAAAATAAAAAACAAAACTCTTCCCGCTGGGTCCGACGTGGTTGGATTATTCTGTCAGGGTGTAATCCAAGAAGAACCCAAATGCGAGGAAGTCAGAATCAAGTGGAAGTTTATTTAACAGAGGTTTGCAGGAGAGCAACACCATCAAACAAACATAAAACAGACTTGGAACTCAGGTGGCAATACAATAATCCAACAGAGAACACAACCAAACACAGGGCTTAAATAGGCACAAGATTAACAGGACACAGGTGAACTCAAATCAAATCAACACAAGGATTGGCTGAGGGGAAAACAAGACACAGGTGAAACAAAGAACCAAAAATCAGGGAAGGTGAGACAAGGCAGGAAACTACTACAAAGGAGGACAGGAAACACAAAAGCATCACTTCAAAATAAGATTCAGGAACACCAAACACAACACGGAAGGCAGATCCTGACATACGGTGGATTTTTATTAAACAAATAAATAGAAAGAGGATAATTCAAGCTTTCCGTACAGCTGCAATGTTGGTGAGTGTGACGTTAGATACAATTAGATAGGACTGTTCTGTTTGGATGAATGGGCTGTCTATGGGAAGTTGCACCTAGTTAGCACCTTGCTGGCAAGATGGCAGCCGTGTGCATATCATCAATACTGGACAAGGACATGTTGGGGAGGGACTTAGCGAAGAAGGGCTAATTGACCTCTGTGATAGTCTGTATACTAACAGTGATGTTAATGTACAGATGCTACTGCCTACAGTCTGTATACTAACAGTGATGTTAATGTACAGATGCTACTGCCTACAGTCTGTATACTAACAGTGATGTTAATGTACAGATGCTACTGCCTACAGTCTTTAGACTAACAGTGAATGTTTGCAATACATTTAAACAACTCAGCTCTGGTCTTCAGTTAGTCTGCTTTGTAAATAAACTTACCTTATTTCGTCTGCGTCTGCCTGGGAAGTTCCCCATGTTGATGTCTTCCTTGTTGCTTCTTCTAACAGTTCTGGTGACAAATGACAACAACAGTGACGTTTATGACTATTGTGTTCACTAGACATGTGCCCGTCGGCCACCGGCCTACTTGGGAACGATGCAAGTTGGGAACCTAGTATGCAATACCCGTCGTCATAGCACCCGCTTTAACTATGTCTGTGTCCCTGTGTCTGAAGAGTGCAAACTGACTGTGAAAAGTGGACTAGTTAAGTAATAAATTGGCAGGTGTGGGGGTTGCCATGGCAATCAATTGGCTGAGGCAGAGGGCTGGGAAAGTCTACAG
>NW_027638306.1:146189-166189 GCF_951216825.1 Electrona antarctica
TCTGCAAACTGTTAATACATACTTCAATCAATCAACTTGTGTGCACACATCGTTTCTGCCTGACAAACAATAATGTCACTTCCTACTTCTGCTGCTCTGTGGTAATTACCCCCCCCCCCCCACACACACACTTCCTCTATCTCTCTATGCAGCCTCTCACACACACACACACACACACACACACACACACACACACACACACACACACACACACACACACACACACACACACACACACACACACACACACACACACACACACACACACACACACACACACACACACACACACACACACAGCGTCCTTGAGCAAGACTCTGAACCCCTAATGAAGCTAGATTGGAATAATGATCAAATTCAAACAGCACAATAAGGACAGAAGTTAGAGTCAATATTATCAACATTATACAGTATAATTATTATATTAATGCATTGTACAGGGACACATAATCCTTCCAAAACTGTTCAGTGTGGGTAGTAACAGTTCCTAAACTGTAGCACTTGCCCTAGCCTTACAGGCTCAGCTTATGTAACTTAATTAGATAGCATTTTATGTAGACATTATAGTACTATATAGTGTATACGCATAGTTTCATTGTACATATTTTCTACTGATGACTATTTCCATGTATTTGATGTATTACCATGTGTTGTTCTTGCTTACTGTCGCTCTGATAAATGACTAGATTGTAAAACAAGTGCAGCACTGTCTCTGGGCCTATACCTTTCACACACACTGTCTCTGGGCCTATACCTTTCACACACACTGTCTCTGGGCCTATACCTTTCACACACACTGTCTCTGGGCCTATACCTTTCACACACACTGTCTCTGGGCCTATACCTTTCTATACCTTTCACACACACTGTCTCTGGGCCTATACCTTTCACACACACTGTCTCTGGGCCTATACCTTTCACACACACTGTCTCTGGGCCTATACCTTTCACACACACTGTCTCTGGGCCTATATCTTTCACACACACTGTCTCTGGGCCTATACCTTTCACACACACTGTCTCTGGGCCTATACCTTTCACACACACTGTCTCTGGGCCTATACCTTTCACACACACTGTCTCAGGGCCTATACCTTTCACACACACACTGAACACTCAGGGGAGGTTTTTAGCACTACGCAAACTACGCAGCTGCGTAGAGCCCCGACGGCTAGAGGCCCCGAGAGTTCTCCCTGAAAAATGTCTAATATTGCAGCCCGTTCAGTCGCAGCGGTCGGTTTGTTTGGGCCCCCCCAGGGGGGGCTGCGACGGCCGCGCGTCGCTTCCTCCTCCCAAACGGAGTCACTTCTTCATCCTCCCGGACAAGCGACGCCCGGCCGTCCCGTCGTGGGGCCCCCTGTTGTCCCCCTCTGGGGCTGAACCTGCTGCCTGGCCGCATCATCAGCGGCGCGCATCGCATTCGTAGTATGAATCCACCCGTGCCGTGCACTGCAGAATTAGAGCAGATCTACAAGCTCACAACGCGTCGCAGCGCGACGCGTTGTGAGCTTGTAGATCTTGCGTTGCGCCGCCGCGCAACGCAGTCGAATTATACATACAATGGAAACCGAACATAAACAAACTGAACACATGTAGGTTAGTTGAGTGCACAACCGCTCACCTCACAAACAAAACGACGTGTCACTCGAGTGAAGTGAAAAAGGTAGGCTGTGTCATGTCATGTATATGACTGTGGACAAAAACAAAGTTTAATTTCAAATAATTGATCACGCTGCACGCATGGACCGACGACCAAATGAGAGGGACCTCTCTCTCTCTCTCTGTCTCTCTGACTGTCAGTCCAGTCAATGTCATGATTTCACAATTTTCTAATTTAATTTTGACTTTTGATTGATCACAAACTGTCTGCAGGCAATCAAGCAAATGTGATACTTAATAATTATAACAAATAACAGCAACACAAGCTGCTGTTCATTTTACTTTGAAAACCAGTAATTTGAGCTGCACTGCAGGGCAGACTGGTTTATTTAACAGTATAAAGTTGTAAAAACATGAAATTGGGTACAGTAGTTTTCTCTATATCACAGTCTATGGACTTTGCTTGTTAGAGCACTTTAGGGAACAGCAAAGTCTATGGACTGTTTGTTTAGTGCACTAAAAGCAGTGAGGCAGCCACAGTGGGCACATGTTTAAAACTTTTAAGTTAAAGCAATTTATTCCTGAATCCCCATATTGTTCCTGATGAACAAAGTAAACATTTTCTCATACTTTATCTAAAGCTTCTGTGTTGCTTTATATTATCAGTATTACATGAATGTGAATCAGTGAATGTATTTGTTTTGCACTGGCATAGTAATGGCATCTTCTTAATTAGCCTATTTGTTTTCTATGATCTCATCAGGGAATTGAAGTTATTAATATATCTTGCTCAATAATATAGCTTTGTACTGATTGATCAAATCTGAGATGCTTATTTACTCAATGTTCATATCTTGCTCAATACTGAGTTGTACTGATTGACTCAAGTATAGTTAGTATAACCTTGTATCCCCATCCCCCGCAAAATGTGTCTAGCACCCCTAAAGTGCCCTTTTCAAATTTCGGCCCCTGCCCCTCCAAGTCCCTGTGCACGTCCCTGAGCTAATGGCACAGTTTTTTCAGTACATGCATTGTACAGTTGGGGCATGGGGGAGCTCACACTGTACTTTGTCTGCTATGCCGTTTTGCCTGGTAGTCTGCTATGCCGTTTTGCCTGGTAGTCTGCTATGCCGTTTTGCCTGGTAGTCTGCTATGCCGTTTTGCCTGGTAGTCTGCTATGCCGTTTTGCCTGGTAGTCTGCTATGCCGTTTTGCCTGGTAGTCTACTATGCCGTTTTGCCTGGTAGTCTGCTATGCCGTTTTGCCTGGTAGTCTGCTATGCCGTTTTGCCTGGTTGTCTGCTATGCCGTTTTGCCTGGTAGTCTGCTAGGCCGTTTTGCCTGGTAGTCTGCTATGCCGTTTTGCCTGGTAGTCTGCTATGCCGTTTTGCCTGGTAGTCTGCTATGCCGTTTTGCCTGGTAGTCTGCTATGCCGTTTTGCCTGGTTGTCTGCTATGCCGTTTTGCCTGGTAGTCTGCTAGGCCGTTTTGCCTGGTAGTCTGCTATGCCGTTTTGCCTGGTAGTCTGCTATGCCGTTTTGCCTGGTAGTCTGCTATGCCGTTTTGCCTGGTAGTCTGCTATGCCGTTTTGCGCGCACGCGCAAAGCACACACGGCCAATCTTCCGCGCGCGCACGACGCAAGGGCCCCCTGACAATCCTTTGCTTAGAGCCCCCTGAATGGTAAATCCGGCCCTAACAGTGCACACAGATGTCTTTCTTTAACTTAAGATAACTAGACGTGTACGTGCCCGTCGGCCACCGGACCACTTGAGAACGATGCAACTTGGGAACCTAATAATACCCGTTGGGCCGTTGTCAACTTGCCATAGCACCCGTTTTAACGGGTTTTTTATGGAGATGTCTGCCTGCCTGCCTGCCTGAAGAGTGCAAACTGACTGTGAAAAGGTTAAGTGATCAATTGGCAGCTGTGGGGTTGCCATGGCAATCTATTGGCTGAGGCAGAGGCTGGAATTTGCACAGGTGAGAGGAGTTGGCCTCATTAGGCCCACTGGCAGAGCCTGACCAGGTGAGAGGAGTGGGCCTCTTTAGGCCCACTGGCAGAGCCTGACCAGGTGAGAGGAGTTGGCCTCATTAAGCCCACTGGCAGAGCCTAACCAGGTGAGAGGAGTTGGCCTCATTAGGCCCACTGGCAGAGCCTGACCCAGGTGAGAGGAGTTGGCCTCATTAGGCCCACTGGCAGAGCCTGAGTAGGTGAGAGGAGTTGGCCTCATTAGGCCCACTGGCAGAGCCTAACCAGGTGAGAGGAGTTGGCCTCATTAGGCCCACTGGCAGAGCCTGACCCAGGTGAGAGGAGTTGGCCTCATTAGGCCCACTGGCAGAGCCTGAGTAGGTGAGAGGAGTTGGCCTCATTAGGCCCACTGGCAGAGCCTGACCAGGTGAAAGGAGTTGGCCTCATTAGGCCCACTGGCAGAGCCTGACCAGGTGAGAGGAGTTGGCCTCATTAGGCCCACTGGCAGAGCCTGACCAGAGCCTTTTGTGGTGGTTCTGGACAACCGTGTATACCACCGACTAACAGACTGCATTATTCTCTAGTATAGAGGGTATGCGCGTGACTTCATCGTACCTGGAAGTTATGCGGGAACGCCCACTGAGTGGCTAAAGACTACTTTCTGGCCTTGACAGCCCATTCATCCAAACAGAAAAGTCCTATCTGATTGCATTAAACAATGTTAAACTCACCAACATTGCAGCTGTACGAAAAGCTTGAATTATCCTCTTTCTATCTGCAAAGTTTTTGTTTCATGAAAATCCACCATAGAAACGTTATGAGCTACTTTCTGTCAAGAAATGCCCTGCATTTGATTATTTTTGTGTCAGAGTGCTTGTTTTCAATAACACAACATTTTGCTGCCTCCTGCATTATGTGAAATTTAGAAACAGGTGGTACGCAGGACGGTTGAGTGATTTCCAACGAGCGCTTCCAAACTCCAACACTCCATGCTGCTCAATGTTTTGCCACTCAGTCTAGATGAGGGGGGCGTGTCCTGATCTATACACCTTTCTCTCTTGCTGAAATTAACCCACTAAATACCAATAAACCTTTATTCTGAAGGACATCACTTCCCTGGTTAGCCATTAGTGCAGTTATCTGCAGCGTGGCTGGGGTGCCCCCTACTGTCAGGAGGTGGGCATGACCTTTCCATTAGTTCACAGCTTATTCCTCTGTTTACTCACTTCCATTCTCAATACATAAAACACACAATATCAACATTGACCCAATAAAACAAAAACAAAATCCTGCAGGTATCCTAAGGTAAGTAGTTCCACTTTCCCTTTTTATTTCCTTTAAACCTAATTTAGAAATAGCTTTATCTAAACTAAGTTCAGGTATTTTAGTTTCTTATTTTAGTCAACTATTTTAGTCAGCTATTTTAGATAGGTATTCTAACTAATTTTAGGAACTAGTTTGTAATCCTATTTAGTCTATTTGTTTTCTTAATATCTTGAGTTAACTCTTTCCCTTTTCTCCCCAGGTAAGAACAGATTTTACAGGTAGAGGTAGGTATATGAATGAATGAATGAATGAATGAATGAATGAATGACTGACTTTATTGCAGACTCAGGGTCCATAGAGAAACATACAAAACACAAAATAAAATATACATTAAAAATAAAAATAGAACAGTCCAAATGTACATGTTAGACAGGCATCTGTGACAGTTATAAATAAAGGCTTTTAAGCCAATGTCTTCTAAGGCTAGAAGAGTATCTAGTGCAACTTTTGACAGGGTTATTTATACTGACGATGATGCTATTCACAGACTCATCCAAGCGACACATGAATCTATGCATTAAGTTCCGGAGAACAGCTTGAAAGGTATTGACTCTTACAGCCAGAAACATTTCACTTGCACTGCACCATCTAGGCTTTTTGAGTAAAATTCTCATGGCATCATTATACGCTACTTGAAGTTTCTGAATACATGCTTTTTTGTAGCTTGACCACAAGTGGGCAGTGTAGAGTGGTGTACAGTAAGCTCTAAATAGAGTAATCTTAACTGCTTCTGAACACATACTGAACTTGCGTGCGAGGGTGTTCGTCTGTGCATACATCCTACGACACTGTCTGTGTATATCATCATCATCTGTCAACTGTTATGTAATAAAATGTCCAAGATATTTGACTTTACTACAGACACTGAGAGTGTTAAGAGATAGTTTAAAATCAGGAAATGTTTGACTTTTGTCCTCTTTTGTCCTACAAATAACACTCTTACTGGCTCAGTCCTTGTACAGTTCAGTTGTTATCCAAAACAACCAAAAATAAATAAAACGTGTGACACCTTTACTGTCTCTTCTCAGTTCACTTTGTGTCTTCAATTCAATTGGCACTTTGACTCAGTTCTAGATGTGTCTTGACATCAATCCACAAATAAAAGTAGAAAATCATCAAATAAAATCGCTCCAACACTCCTCCTACCGCTCTGGCAGTGAGTTACTGGTCTGTCACTGTGCAAAGTGGACCCTAGGATGGTTCTGGTCTGTCACTGTGCAAAGTGGACCCTAGGATGGTTCTGGTCTGTCACTGTGCAAAGTGGACCCTTGCACTGTAGGATGGTTCTGGTCTGTCACTGTGCAAAGTGGACCCTAGGATGGTTCTGGTCTGTCACTGTGCAAAGTGGACCCTAGGATGGTTCTGGTCTGTCACTGTGCAAAGTGGACCCTTGCACTGTAGGATGGTTCTGGTCTGTCACTGTGCAAAGTGGACCCTAGGATGGTTCTGGTCTGTCACTGTGCAAAGTGGACCCTAGGATGGTTCTGGTCTGTCACTGTGCAAAGTGGACCCTAGGATGGTTCTGGTCTGTCACTGTGCAAAGTGGACCCTAGGATGGTTCTGGTCTGTCACTGTGCAAAGTGGACCCTAGGATGGTTCTGGTCTGTCACTGTGCAAAGTGGACCCTAGGATGGTTCTGGTCTGTCACTGTGCAAAGTGGACCCTAGGATGGTTCTGGTCTGTCACTGTGCAAAGTGGACCCTAGGATGGTTCTGGTCTGTCACTGTGCAAAGTGGACCCTAGGATGGTTCTGGTCTGTCACTGTGCAAAGTGGACCCTAGGATGGTTCTGGTCTGTCACTGTGCAAAGTGGACCCTAGGATGGTTCTGGTCTGTCACTGTGCAAAGTGGACCCTAGGATGGTTCTGGTCTGTCACTGTGCAGAGTGGACCCTAGGATGGTACTGGTCTGTCACTGTGCAAAGTGGACCCTAGGATGGTTCTGGTCTGTCACTGTGCAGAGTGGACCCTAGGATGGTTCTGGTCTGTCACTGTGCAGAGTGGACCCTAGGATGGTTCTGGTCTGTCACTGTGCAGAGTGGACCCTAGGATGGTTCTGGTCTGTCACTGTGCAAAGTGGACCCTAGGATGGTTCTGGTCTGTCACTTTGCAGAGTGGACCCTAGGATGGTTCTGGTCTGTCACTGTGCAGAGTGGACCCTTGCACTGTAGGATGGTTCTTTGAATCAGTGTTCTTATACGTGGGCTCCTAGCTCGCCATCTGGATCTCCAACATATCACTGTGTTGTTCCAACAGGGACATAAAAACCTGACCTGTACAACAGGGACATAAAACCTGACCTGTACAACAGGTCATAAAGAAAATAAATCACTAAATTACTCAACTCAATTGCTTCAGGTACTGTGGGTCAATTAGCACTAGCTGCAGTATGCACAACTAGACCCAAATTGATGCTGATTATTACTGCCAGCAGCTGGCTGCCCAGCTGAGCTGACTTAAGTGGGTAACACTTGCAGATACGGTTCATGAACTAATGATTAACTAATGATTAACTAATACATTAGTTAAGCATTAGTTAATCATTAGTTCATCACAATTCATCATGAATCATGATGAATTCATCATGATTCATGATGATGATGATTCTGATGATTCATCATGAATCGTCATTAGTTAACCACGATTTGTAGATGATTTATAGATCTAATTTTTCCGCCCAAATCTATGCCCAGGATGAGTGCTCATAGGCGGGTAGGTCTCTCAGTCTCTCTGGAGGTCATTCCTGGTTGTACCCATGGGTCATTTTACTCAATTCTTTGCCCACGATGGGTGCTCAAAGGTTGGTAGGGGTCTGTCCGGAGCTCTCCCTGGTGCTTTATGGATCATTTTTGGACCCCCCCATTTTGCCCAAATCTATACCCAGGATGAGTGCTCATAGACGGGTAGGGTTAGTGAGCAGACTCGGTCTCTCTGGAGGTAATTTTTCTCAATTCTATGCCCACGATGAGTGCTCAAAGGTGGGTAGGGGTCCCTGGTGTTTTATGGATCATTTTTGGACTCACCCATTTTGCCCAAATCTATACCCAGGATGAGTGCTCATAGACGGGTAGGGTTAGTGAGCAGACTCGGTCTCTCTGGAGGTAATTTTTCTCAATTCTATGCCCACGATGAGTGCTCAAAGGTGGGTAGGGGTCCCTTGTGTTTTATGGATCATTTTTGGACTCACCCATTTTGCCCAAATCTATACCCAGGATGAGTGCTCATAGACGGGTAGGGTTAGTGAGCAGACTCGGTCTCTCTGGAGGTAATCTTTCTCAATTCTATGCCCACGATGAGTGCTCAAAGGTGGGTAGGGGTCCCTGGTGTTTTATGGATCATTTTTGGACTCACCCATTTTGCCCAAATCTATACCCAGGATGAGTGCTCATAGACGGGTAGGGTTAGTGAGCAGACTCGGTCTCTTTGGAGGTCGTTTTTCCTCAATTCTATGCCCACGATGAGTGCTCAAAGGTGGGTAGGTCTCCCTTGTAGAGGTCTCCCTTGTAGTTTATGGGTAACTTCTGGACATTATAATCATGAACTACCAATACATTTTACTTACTTACTAGAGAGTTGCACTCTATTAATGATTAACTATCATTAGTTAATAGTTAGTTAATTGATATTTGCACCCCAAAGTAAAGTGGCAACATTTTCATCATGAACTACCATTACATTGTACTTACTTACTAGAGATTTGGAATCTATTAATGATTAACTATCATTAGTTAATTGATATTTGCAAAGTAAAGTGACAACATTTTCATCATGAACTAGCTGTAGTTAACAGTTAGTTAATGGTTATTTGCACCCCAAAGTAAAGTGACAACATTTTCATCATGAACTAATCATGAACTCATGATTAACTATTCATGAATTCATCATGAACTGGATATATGGACACAAAGTCACATCAATATAAATAATAGTGAATGCAAAACAATACAATACTAACAATACATTACAATCTGAATCCAAATGTACAATTACAAGCCACCTTCAATATTGCCAATTTTTGCCATTTTTTTATTTACAGTAACCCCCCCCACACCCACACACACACTCTCTCCCCCCACACAGAAACTAAAAACTAACAAAAATATACCACAAAATAAATAAAGTATTATACAAAATACAAATGTAAAATACAAAAGAACAAAACAAAAGCAAGGAAGTAGGCAGAGGACACAGGCCGAGGGGCAGGCCGACACCAGCCAACTGGGCCAACAGCGGGTGAGCTAGATACAGCCCTGGCGCAAACGCCAATGGACTGGCATCCACACATCTGGCCCACCTGCTGCCCGCCAAGGCAAGGCCTTTAACAAAGCCAACAACAGTGCTTATCCAAATCAGCAGCACAATTTTTCCTCTCAACTATAAAACTAAAGTACTTGTTAAGATCATTGCTTATCCAATATGGTTTGACACAACTATGAAACAAAATGACCTGGCTCTTATAAATATAACAGTCAACAATGAATAGTAATTGTTACATGGCCACTTATTACCAAATAGACATAGAAAAATGACTACAACAGTAATATGAAAAATAACAAACAAAAAGAAAAGCCGGAAAAAATATGAAAACCCTTAGTTCCCAAAGTTTGTTTTTGTTCTCGTTGGGGCTCTTTTATCTGAACTGTGACAGTGTTCGATTGGTCTTTGTCCTACCACACAAACCATGGATCTCGCCACCCAGTATGCACTGGGAATCTATCTGGGGAATCGTTGGGTATGGAGACAGTGGAGCCTCACATGCACCTTGGCTCCTCGATGGATGGGAAGGGAAGCGCTGTCCTCTTCTCCACGTGAGATGCTCCAAGGGATGGGGATGGGATCTAAAAAACCTGACCTATGATAGATCACACAAGATCCAAAACCCCATGAATTAGCATAAATGAACACCTTTTTAACTTGCATTAATTAGCTTAATCATGTTCTTTTTATAGTAATCATGTATTTAAAATACATTGAAAACCTTTCAAAATAATTCAAAACACTTATTTTCTTTTACAATGTTTAATATTCAATGAACTGTTCCTTTTCCACAAAAATAAAAATAGTATGAAATGCTCCTTCAAGTATCACAATGTAATGAGTTAAATTGCATAAAGTGCACATTCAAAAGGTTTACAGGGTGTTTTGTGCAGTAACTAGGGGGTATTTATGACGCAAATGTGCTTAGTATGTACCCTTAAAATGTACCTTCAGTCACTATAACCCACAATTCTCATGTACATGCATATTGTATTCCTTCAGTAACAAACTGTCTTTCAAAGTTAAACTTAAATACTTAAATGTAACAATAAATCATTGGCGGGATGTATTGTGGCTAAACACCATTTAAGATAACCATCTTTGTTCTACATTGTCTCACTCACCACTTCATGAATGCTGAGACTGCAATGTCACCTGGCTGCTCAGTGATTTGCAACACTCTCACACTGCTCTGCAAAGTTCAAAATGACACAATACACAAATCAGGAGTTGCCTAACAACATTAAGAATGTGAATGATTTGAATTGGAAGATTATGTTTTAGTCTTACCAGGCAGATTGCAAAAGATTGTCTCTCTGTGTTTGTTTACAACAGCACATGAAGAACCAGCCATGTGTTCAATTGAACAGGAAAAGGACGTTTTCCTGCTTAAATACTAACAGGAAGTAGAATCACTGGTAGGCTGGACACAAAT
Source organism: Electrona antarctica (assembly GCF_951216825.1). Lineage (NCBI taxonomy): Eukaryota > Metazoa > Chordata > Actinopteri > Myctophiformes > Myctophidae > Electrona > Electrona antarctica. Next base: position 156,772 of record NW_027638306.1, read on the forward strand.
GCTTACAGGCTCACTGATTGGCCACTGGCAATCACAGAGCCAGGTAATTTTAATCCTTTAATACCTGTTAGACACCCTGTTTGTTTTGCATTTTTTCTCTTTCATGTAAATAGCTTGTTTTGTATTTTAAACAGACTTGTGGAGCAACATTTTAGAACTTAAATGTGTGTTATTTCAAAAGCATTTTAGATCGTTTTTAACACTTGTAAATTGGCTGCCTGCTTTCAAGCCTGGGTAGGCTGAATTAAAAAATAGTTAATAGGATACATACGTTCATTTCAGTGATTTTTTTTTACAGTGAATGAATGCATTTAAGTTATATACAATATATCTAAAATGTTGCTCTACAAGTCTGATTAAAATGCCAAGAAGCTATATACATGAAAGGGAAAACAAACAAACAAACAAACAAGATGTCTAACACGTTTTTGCAAAGGGTTAAAATTACCTGGCTCTGTGATTGCTAACCTAAGTGGCCAATCAGTGAGCCTGTAAGCGTTTATGTCCAGCCTACCAGTGATTCCACTTCCTGTCAGTATTTAAGCAGGAAAACTCCCCTTTCCTGTTCAATTGAACACATGGCTGGTTCTTCATGTGTTGTTGTAAACACACACAGAGGAACAATCTTTGCAATCCACTTGGTAAGACTAAAAAATAATCTTCCAATTCAAATCATCCACATTCTTAATGTTGTTAGACAACTCCTGATTTGTATATTGTGTCATTTTGAACTTTGCAGAGCAGTGTGAGAGCGAGTATTGCAAATCACTGAGCAGCCAGTAGTACAGGTGACATTGCAGTCTGAGCCCATTCATTCATTGATCAGTGGTGAGTGAGACAATGTAGAACAAAGATGGTTATCTTAAATGGTGTTTTACATTTTGAAACACTTATGCCTGTACATGAGTATTTTGGGTTATGGTGATTGAATGTACATTTTTAGTGCATCTCTCACCTGATGCTAGCCAGGGAGAGATACTAAGCACATTTGAGTCATGAATACCTCAGTTACTGCACAAAACACCCTGTAAAGCGATTGAATGTGCACTTTATGCAATTTAACTCATTGCATTGTGATACTTAAAGGAGCATTTCATAGTATTTTTGTGGAAAAGGAACAGTTCATTGAATATAGTGAATATTTGAAACATTGTAAAAGAAAATAAGTACTTTGAATTATTTTGAATGGTTTTCAATGTATTTGATTACCATTCATTACTTAATGATTACTATAAAAAGAAAATGATTAAGCTAATTAATGCAAGTTAAAAAGGTGTTAATTTTTACTAATTCATGGGGATTTAAAAACATTTTACACTGTGTGAATAACATGCTATTGGATCTTGTCCGATCTACCATAGGTCAGTTTTTTTTTTAGATTGGGTGATCCCCATCTTCATCCCCTGGAGCACATGGAGAAGAGGACAGCGCTTCCCTTCCCATCCACTGAGGAGCCCAGGTCCATGTGAGGCTCCACATTCTCCATACCCAACAATTCCCCAGATAAATTCCCAGTGCATATTGGATGGCAAGCTAACGGATCCAAGTCTGGACACTGATGGTGCAACATTGATTCCCCTCCCTCACGGTTTGTGTGGTAGGAAAAAGACCAATCGAACAATGTCACAATTCAGATGAAAGAGCCCCAATGACAACGGAACTAAGGGTTTTCATATTTTTGCCGGCTTTTCTTTTTGTTTGTTATTTTTCATATTACTGCTGTCTATTTGGTAATAAGTGGCCATTTAACACTTTGTTATTGATATACATCACATTTTGTTTTTAGTTTTCTGTGTGGGGTGAGGGTGTGGCTGTAAATAAAAAATGGCAATATTGAAGGTGGCTTGTAATTGTAATTTTGGATTCAGATTGTATTGTATTGTTAGTATTGCATTTCACTATTATTTATATTGATGTGACTTTGTGTCCAAATTTCCAGTTCATGATTACTTCATGATTAGTTAATCAAGAGTTCATGATTAGTTCATGATGAAAATGTTGTCACTTTACTTTGGGGTACAAATAACCTTAACTACAGCTAGTTCATGATTAGTTAATGATGAAAATGTTGTCACTTTACTTTGGGGTACAAATATCCATTAACTAACTATTAACTACAGCTAGTTCATGATGAAAATGTTGTCACTTTACTTTGGGGTGCAAATATCCATTAACTAACTATTAACTACAGCTAGTTCATGATGAAAATGTTGTCACTTTACTTTGGGGTGCAAATATCCATTAACTACAGCTAGTTCATGATTAGTTAATGATGAAAATGTTGTCACTTTACTTTGGGGTACAAATATCCATTAACTAACTATTAACTACAGCTAGTTCATGATGAAAATGTTGTCACTTTACTTTGGGGTGCAAATATCCATTAACTAACTATTAACTACAGCTAGTTCATGATGATGATAATGTCCAGAAATGACCCATAAACTACCAGGGAGAGCTCCGGAGAGACCCCTACCCACATTTGAGCACTCATCGTGGGCATAGAATTGAGAAAAATACCTCCAGAGAGACAGAGTCTGCTCACTAACCGCTACCCACCTATGAGCACTCATCCTGGGTATAGATTTGGGCAAAATGGGGGAGTCCAAAAATGATCCATAAAGCACCAGGGAGAGCTCCGGACAGACCCCTACCCACCTTTGAGCACTCATCGTGAGCATAGAATTGAGAAAAATTACCTCCAGAGAGACCGAGTCTGCTCACTAACCCTACCCGTCTATGAGCACTCATCCTGGGTATAGATTTGGGCAAAATGGGGGAGTCCAAAAATGATCCATAAAACACCAGGTGGTTTAGGTGGGTAGGGGTACCCACCTTTGAGCACTCATCCTGGGTATAGATTTGGGCAAAATGGGGGAGTCCAAAAATGATCCATAAAGCACCATGCAGGGAGAGCTTCGGACAGACCCCTACCCACTTTTGAGCACTCATCGTGGGCATAGAATTGAGAAAAATTACCTCCAGAGAGGCCGAGTCTGCTCACTAACCCTACCCGTCTATGAGCACTCATCCTGGGTATAGATTTGGGCAAAATGGGTGAGTCCAAAAATGATCCATAAAACACCAGGGACCCCTACCCACCTCTGAGCACTCATCGTGGGCATAGAATTGAGAAAAAATACCCTTGGGGACAACCAGGAAGGACCTCCAGAGAGACCGTCTGCTGACTAAACCTACCCGCCTTTGAGCACTCATCGTGGGCATAGATTTGGGCGAAAAAATCTGATCTATAAATGAAATCATGAATGCCATGAATCATGATTAACTAACTACAGTTAATTCATGATGAAGTCATCATTAATTCATGATGAAATAATGATTAACTAATGCTTAACTAATGTATTAGTTAATCATGAGTTAATCATTATTTCATGACCCTTATCTGCAAGTGTTACCCTTAAGTGTATACTCATGCTTTACCATGAACAAACCAACATTTTATCATCAAAAACATACACAATATACTCTTTGTCATGAAATAATACAAAACGTTTCCATGTAAAAGTTAAATCGCAAAGTTTAGTGCAATGAATCAATGGATTGTTTTTAAACTCACCAAAACACTCGGTCTGCACTAGACCTAGAATGCCTGTGATCATTTAATTAACTTACGTACATTTTCATGTATCATAGGCATAGATCCCTTCCTACCGTTCCTGGTTGAATTGAATTATGGGCGGCCTAAATGTGATAAATGCTCCGTTTGTACTCACCCATTAAATAATTCCAAAGACGTGGAGTGAAATATGGTCCTCTAGTTTTATATCCATGTGAAAGTTCTGGCACAAAACGTGTATTTAGTCAATTATCTCCACTTTTTCAAGAGATGCACACGGACGACTTTCTCTCCGGGCGAGGGGGGGCGGAATGATCGATGAACTGATTTTACGAATACGTCCTGTTTACCGCAGACGTCATCACCAATTGACCAGGGAAACACAAACGTTTGGGTCACACAATTGGCAGGTGTTGTGATTAATTACCCAGCACCTATCGCAAGGCACCTGCCAATTTAATGGGTGAGTACAAACGGAGCATTTATCACATTTAGGCCGCCAAGTTTACGTCCGACATGAAAGTAAGTACGACCGTTCTATGGCTCTGTATGTGAAAATGTACGTAAGTTAATTAAATGATCACAGGCATTCTAGGTCTAGGTCTGCACAAACTCAAAACAAACCGAGCAGGTTGAGCTCCCAAGTCTGACCAAATACTTCACACAAGTGTGTTCTAAGAGGAGGTGAGCAGTGTGGGTTAGCGCCCCAGCCTGTGTCCTCCGTGAGGGGGTGAGCAGTGTGGGTTAGCGCCCCAGCCTGTGTCCTCCAGGGTGAGCAGTGTGGGTTAGCGCCCCAGCCTGTGTCCTCCGTGAGGGGGTGAGCAGTGTGGGTTAGCGCCCCAGCCTGTGTCCTCCGTGAGGGGGTGAGCAGTGTGGGTTAGCGCCCCAGCCTGTGTCCTCCAGGGTGAGCAGTATGGGTTAGCGCCCCAGCCTGTGTCCTCCGTGAGGAGGAAGCCCAACAAACCCACGGTGAGACGTTCTGAAGTCTTGCTATCGCTTCAGGAGGGAGGAGACAGGAGTTCCTCTTCTCCCTTTCTGGCTGGGCAGCTTTGTTGATTTGGCGTCAGAGTCAATGGTTGAGTTGATCCCAATAATCGAAACGTCTGAAATCACAAATCACATACTGCACACTTTGTGGAAAACGAGCTCTCACAGCTGTTCTAGAAGAGAGCGCATCTTTACAGTACAGTACAGTAATTATTTAAAATACATTGACATTATTTAAATTAAGTAATTAAACCCCTCTTTTTAATTTTTCTTTTAAAGTGTGCTGAATACCACGCACAACAATGTAGTATTGATACAATCGATTATTTCCATTGCAAAACGATACGATACAGTCAATGTTGCTGTTTTCATTTCGATATACTTTGATTCTGGAAATTAAAATCGATTTTTCGATGCAGTTACTATATTGTTAGACCCCTACTCAGCAGTAGAACCATCCTATCATACTGTACACTGTAGAACCATCCTATCATACTGTACACTGTAGAACCATCCTATCATACTGTACACTTTAGAACCATCCTATCATACTGTACACTTGTATACAGAACCATCCTATCATACTGTACACTGTAGAACCATGTGCCCGGTGTCGTTCCACACACAGGGAGTGCAGTGCCCGGTGCCGAGTCGTTCCACACCCCCACGGGGAGTGCAGTGCCCGGTGTCGTTCCACACCCCCACAGGGAGGGCAGTGCCCGGTGTCGTTCCACACCCCCACAGGGAGTGCAGTGCCCGGTGTCGTTCCACACCCCCACAGGGAGGGCAGTGCCCGGTGTCGTTCCACACCCCCACAGGGAGTGCAGTGCCCGGTGTCGTTCCACACCCCCACAGGGAGTGCAGTGCCCGGTGTCGTTCCACACCCCCACAGGGAGGGCAGTGCCCGGTGTCGTTCCACACCCCCACAGGGAGGGCAGTGCCCGGTGTCGTTCCACACCCCCACAGGGAGGGCAGTGCCGGTGTCGTTCCACACCCCCACAGGGAGTGCAGTGCCCGCCACAGAACCGCCACAAAAGGCCTCTGCCCGGGCCAGACTCCATATTTGGGCATGCCTGACAAAGAACTCCATATATGGGCATAAAAGGTCCGTTAGAGATAGATCTTTATTGTCATTGTAACAACTACAACGACATTAAAAGTGCCAATCGCGTGCTAATCTAATCGCGTGCTAATCTCCGGCATGCCGTTGGCCCGATCCATGCCACATTTTGTACACTCTCTGGATGCCAACAAAACCCTCTGCCCCAAATTTTCCTGAACGGCCTGTTATAGCGCCACCAGGTGGCCGACTTTTGTAAAACATATTTTTTGCTATTACAAATCGTTACAATACACACTATATCTCTATAGTCATGTGCTCAAGAAGGATCTGTCCGATATTTCAGATTCCATCCTAATTGGCTAACATATGCTTTCAAAGTCTGCAGGATTGGCACGTTGTGAACAAAAAGCCTCAAATCATGAACGCAGCGTGAAATCTTGAAATCCTTCACAGACGTTGCTACTAGGCCGAGGAATATATCCCACCCTTTTCACATTGGCCTGTTATAGCGCCACCAACAGGTGGATTTTTGAAAAACACATTTTTGGAAGAAAATGCCTCAAAATCATCCAATTGCCATTTAAGGCGTAAGAACAAATGGCACCCTTTTCACATTGGCCTATTAGCTATAGCGCCACCAGGAGGCCACAACCTGACCTGCCCTGGTGGAGACCTGTCCTATTATAGCGCCACCAGGAGGCCACAACCTGACCTGCCCTGGTGGAGACCTGTCCTATTATAGCGCCACCAGGAGGCCACGACCTGACCTGCCCTGGTGGAGACCTGTCCTATTATAGCGCCACCAGGAGGCCACGACCTGACCTGCCCTGGTGGAGACCTGTCCTATTATAGCACCACCAGGAGGCCACGACCTGACCTGCCCTGGTGGAGACCTGTCCTATTATAGCGCCACCAGGAGGCCACAACCTGACCTGCCCTGGTGGAGACCTGTCCTATTATAGCGCCACCAGGAGGCCACAACCTGACCTGCCCTGGTGGAGACCTGTTCTATTATAGCGCCACCAGGAGGCCACAACCTGACCTGCCCTGGTGGAGACCTGTCCTATTATAGCGCCACCAGGAGGCCACAACCTGACCTGCCCTGGTGGAGACCTGTCCTATTATAGCGCCACCAGGAGGCCACAACCTGACCTGCCCTGGTGGAGACCTGTCCTATTATAGCGCCACCAGGAGGCCACAACCTGACCTGCCCTGGTGGAGACCTGTCCTATTATAGCGCCACCAGGAGGCCACAACCTGACCTGCCCTGGTGGAGACCTGTCCTATTATAGCGCCACCAGGAGGCCACAACCTGACCTGCCCTGGTGGAGACCTGTCCTATTATAGCGCCACCAGGAGGCCACAACCTGACCTGCCCTGGTGGAGACCTGTCCCCCGAGGGGCACTTTATCTAGTTCTGGTCTGCAGCAGCCAGGGGCCTTCCTCCTGCGCACGCACGCACACAAACATACACACACACACACACACACACAGCTGCCTGTTGAAACCCAAGCAGTGAATGTGAGCCGCCAGCGTGGATTATTGATGTGTTGTAACGTGAGCGCCGAGCAGAGAGAACAACAATAGAAGGAAAACACTGTTCAGAAACGCATGCACGCCTTTTCTTTTTTTTTTTAAATTTACTGATTTTAAGTTTTTTTTTTATGTTAAATGTTAAAATAGCCGATCTACATTGACACGTTGTGAGCTTGTAGATTGGCTATTTTCACGATTCAAAAATGTTTTTCAAAAATGAAAAAAATGAAAAAGTTGTTTAGGGATAAAAGGGATGAAAATAGAGCCAAAAGTCTAAAAAAGGGGGATTATACTGTAGTTATTTAAGGTGTGAATATTCATTCGTTATACTGTAGTTATTTAAGGTGTGAATATTCATTCGTTATACTGTAGTTATTTAAGGTGTGAATATTCATTCATTATACTGTAGTTATTTAAGGTGTGAATATTCATTCATTATACTGTAGTTATTTAAGGTGTGAATATTCATTCATTATACTGTAGTTATTTAAGGTGTGAATATTCATTCATTATACTGTAGTTAGTCTGTAACAGAACAACAGCACAATAGTCTGTAACAGAACAACAGAACAACAGTCTGTAACAGAACAACAGAACAACAGAACAACAACAGAACAACAGTCTGTAACAGAACAACAGAACAACAACAGAACAGAACAACAGAACAACAGTAGTTCACCATCAGTACACCACTGGAGGGAGAGAGGGAGAGCACAGTGACACTGTGCGTGTGTGTGCGTGCATGCGTGTGCGTGCATGTGCGTGCATGTGCGTGTGTGTGTGTGTGTGTGTGTAGCTCATTGGGGCATGGAGGAGGACACAGAGGTGGGTGTCCACAGCGCTAGCCTCAGTGCACGGTGACAGCCCTGAGGAGGAGGAGGAGGGAGACGGACGGACGGACAGACAGACAGACAGACAGACTCGTCTCTCTCCCGGCTGTGGGTTCACACTCTGTAGAGTTCTGTCTCTCTCTCTCTCTCTCTCTCTCTCTCTCTCTCTCTCTCTCTCTCTCTCTCTCATGCCACAGCCAAACAGCAGCAGTCCGCCATGGTTCTCCAACAGGTGAGGAGAGAGAGAGAGAGAGAGAGAGAGAGAGAGAGAGAGCTTCTAGTTGCTTTGCTGCCTGTTTTGTGTTAATTGCTTTAGTTTGGTCAAAATGGAATAGAATGGAATAGAAAACAGACACATCCAGGTTATGGTGTTGTTGTTGTTGTTGTTTGTTGTTGTTGTTAACCCGTTCAGGGTTTTTAAGTTACACTTTAGCTGTTGAAAAATAGCAGATCTACAAGCTCATAGCGCGGCACCGAGTGCCGCGCTACGCGCTTGTAGGTCTGCTATTTTAGAAAAATCTTGAAAATGCGGCACAAATCGTTGAATATTTCAGAGCAAACGTTTTTAACTCAAATCTTTTCTTTTCGGGGTGGCTCAGGGGGGAATTTATCATGTTTATGAGAACGCCGACGCGTTCTTCAGAGCAGATTATTTTAAATGTAATGGGCCTCAGATGTTTGTTATCTGCTCTGAAGAATTAAGGCCGTTTGCCGAAACGCAAATAAACATGAGAAATTGCGTCAGAGCCACTCTGGCTTGTTTTTATACTCGAGTTGTATTCAAATTGCTGAGCACCAACTGTCTTAACCAGCAGTTACCTGAGGAATTAACCAACTGTCTTAACCAGCAGTTACCTGAGGAATTAACCAACTGTCTTAACCACCAGTTACCAGAGGAATTAATAATGAATTGCATTTTTATAGCGCTTTTCCAAGTGCTCAAAGCGCTTTACAACGGTTCATTCATTTATACATTGGGAGGTGAAGGTTCATTCATTCATACATTGGGAGGTGAAGGTTCATTCATTCATACATTGGGAGGTTAAGCGGCGAACAGTCGACGCCAGCGTCCCCACATTCACACACAGACGGTGGCGAGCTCACACCGACCGACTCATTGGAGGCAGTGTAGGGTTCAGTGTCTTGCCCAAGGACACTTCGACATGTGGACAGGAGGAGCCGGGATTCGAACCGCCGACCCATGGATCATTGGACGGACAAAACCTCTTAATTTTAACTCCATTGGACCCTCAAAATGTCTGCTAAAGCAACTAACTCCACCACCTCTCCCACCTCTCATGGAAGTCATTGACAATATATAAAGTTACAACACCAACTTTGATGAGGCAGTATTGCTTTGTTTAAAAAAAATATAAGGTTTTATTTATTTCCTGAAAAATGTATATTTTTAATTTCCTGAAAAAT